>NC_069505.1:183415529-183483029 GCF_027579735.1 Bombina bombina
CTTATATAGCGTTAAACAATCAAACTCATAAACCAATACAAACCACCTGTGTCAGATAATTAAGATCCTGTGTAGTTCAATGGAACTCATGCCATGTGTTCCACTGAAATCGGAAGTGCCATCACTTCCAGTTATTAAGAGAATTGTTATAACATAATTGCATTTTTAAAAAAGAGAAAGAAAAACAATATTCTTTGCCATAATTGCCTACATAGTTATAGTGCTTCATGCCAAGTTTAGACTGTGGGGTAAAAAACTAACATTAGTGTTAAATCAAACACTCCCATATAATGTGCAGTCATGTATGCGTCTTTTTTACGAAAATCGTGTAAAAGTGAAAAAGAGCTTATATTGTTCAGAGGTTTAGATTAGTAGATCGATTACAGGACCTCCATATGTTTTGGGCTGATGGTGCATATCCAATAATGTCAGCTATAGCATATGTTAGAATCGTAACACCGTAAGTATCATCACTTCCAGTTGTTCCTACAAATGTTGTTGCCCGTTCGTGTGACTCATAGTACTAAATGGAGGGTGATACGTTATATATTGATCCTGGCACATTTTTTAACACTTTAACACAGTATCGCATCCTGCAAAACCATCTATGTGGAAAACATGCACCATTGTCAAACAATCATTTAATGTTAGCCCCTAATGTGTCAGGTCATTGTACTCCACTCTCATGTATTAACAAGGTTAATAAAATGTTATTAAACATGGCACATGGTAAAATTACATTTACTGTGCAGATGTTGTTCTGCCAAAGTTAAGTGAAACATTATAACCACATTTGTCATATCCTGTACTAACATAAGAGGAATGTTTGTTATTCATACAGAGCTACTAATAAATAGAATTAGAGTGTTGTCAGAATCTGGAGAGCTGGAAACACACTCGTGGTAAACACCCCTAGTCTCATATTGTCACTAAACCATATGAACCTATACAGTCAAAAATACAATTGACTATCGCTAAAAAATATACCATCTGGTTATAGGAGTGGATATTGGAACTTATTAACATATTTCATATGTGATAGGGGGTCTAAGGATTTTCATACCACACTAAATCCAATACCAGTTGCCTTAAATGTACAAATTTTCTAAATTAACCATCATTGCCATAACTCTTATGGTTAGGATTCTACAAATGTAAGGAACTTACTTTAAAATAAATGCGAGCATATGTACTGTAAATCATACAAAATTTGTTATGCATCTCTATTATTAAAATTATAATCAGATGTTCATGGGTTGAGACCTTTTCTTAACAGTGTCATACTATCCATTCTTACACCAGCAACCGGCTACTAGGGGGCACTAGCTAATAGAGTTACTCATATTCTTGCAGGGGTGGGGGGAAGAGAAATGAACCAGGTCCACCCCAGTGAGACCCTATTCATACTAGCCCACACAATCCAGTATATGGAGGAACTGCACACCTAATGGTGTGCCGTAAACACCAAGCTGTTTGTGACCACCCCCACTGAGATTCAGCACCCCTGGTATGTTTCTAGTGCCCTCCCCTAGATCATTGCCTTAAAATCTGGTACTGAATTAAGTCCTCCAGGATATATAGTTCCTAGGTGAAAGACCATTCTGCCTCCCGTTTTAGGAGCATCTTATTGCGGTCTCCTCCTCTGTCCAGTGTAGGGACATGGTCAATTAGGATAATCCTTATGGAAGCCACCGGATGTAATTTCTTTAGGCAATGACGTGCCACCGGTTGGTCAGAATGTCCTGTGTCCAGAGCTTGTCTGATGGCCAGACGATGATTAGCCATTCTTTCCCTTATAGTTCCTTGTGTTTTTTTTTTGTTTTTGTTTTTTTTTTTAAGTTTTTATTGAGGATATGTACAATAACAACAAAAATGCAATATATATTTTCAATAGCATGTAGAAGAAAGTGGCATATCGCATGACAATATAGACAACATAAATATACCTAGATACGTATACAAAAAAACTAAATAACATACACTATTACATCATTTGGGCATTAACCAGCATTTGTGTTAGTCAGGAAGTTAATCCACTACAGCTGTATAGATACATAAACAAAACCTCATTTTTCCTTTATGGAGAAAAAATATACTTAGAAAATCCTCTCAAATCTCAAGTGGCCTTTTACGGATCAAACAGAGTGTAAATCACTAGATAGAGGATAGCTAGAAACTAAAACTAGACTCAAATAGGCCCACTGTTAGGCCTTTGTAGCTGTGTGTACACATATGCTAATACAAACCGGATAAAGAGGGTGCTATAGATGATAGACTAGCAAAACATATCACAATTTATATCAAACTAGGGGAAGTTAATAGGATAAAATGTCATAGTTTAGCAAGCAAACTATATGGGGGGAGGGAGGAGAAGAGGCAATATGGACGATGGAAGTTGCTGAATACGCCTGTAATCAAAATATGGGTATTATATGGCTAATAAAGACTAGGATTTGATCCTACACTGTAATAAAGACCAAAAGGTCCCACACCTATGTACAGAGGTACTTATTCTGATCTAAGGTTAGGATGCGGCTCTGGTATACCAGGAAAGAAACTTATTGTCTACATACTCACGTCTTATACTACTTTGACTTTACCATCCGAGCACGGGCCCTGTACCCAGGCGGCAGGCGAATTAACTATTAGTATGTAGAGTACGAGTTAGTAATAAATGGTTGGGAGTACCTTTCACAAGACCTTACAGAACATTAAGACATAACTAAGCAGGCCAACTAAAGATTAAAGACATTCTCATTTAGGACAAGGGTTTGGGAAAAAAAGGTGTGACAAGTACAGATAAGTCTGCAGTAATTATATAACGTAATTGTAACGGTACCAACAGGATACCAAGGGTTAATACCAGAGAACAATGTCCTGCATAGGGAATCAGCAATTCACAACCCAGCCAGTTTTCAGGTTTAAAACAGAATGTCTTTATTAAGGCTTATATGCCCAGCATTTATGCAGGTCTGACCCCCCAGAAGGGGGGTTGAAAGAATGTTGTACATTAGATGGAGGAACCACACCCTTGGACAGACCACAATAGAGATAACAACTTAAACACATTTGGCTTTCCTTATCACTAGGCGTCTGCTCTCTGAGGGTGATTAAACAATGGACAATTTATCACTAACTTTAATGACAGTAAGTTTCTTAAAGCTGAACACAGTTAACTCCTTCAGTGCTGACAGAAGGGTCTGTCACATCTACATAGCACACAATACAGCCTATAGACAACCTTTCTTACATTAAAGTCCAGAAGTGGCTAGGTTTGCCACAATGCTCCCCCAGAACCAAGCCGGCATACACAGTCTGATCCCAACGGATCGGCTTGGGGATTTCCGGGAAAGTACTCACAGATCACTTTTCAAGTTCAGTTTGTCTGGGCAACCCGTCGGCGTTACCGTTTTGTTTCCCTGTGCGGTAATGGCTGGTAAAGTCGAAGGGCTGCAGCGCCAAACTCCAGCGCAGCAGCCTGGCATTGTCCCCGGCCACATGGTTCAGCCACACCAACGGGTTGTGATCTGTGAGTAAGGAAAAAGGTTGTCCATACAGGTACGGCTGCAGCTTTTTGGAGAGCCCTGATTAAAATATAAAAGGTAACAGCAACTTGTAAGTAAACCAAACTAGGTTGTAGCTCCTCAAATAGGGCTTCAGCTACCGTCTCTGCAGGGATGTTGGAAAGAGCAATGGCCTCGGGGTACCTAGGGGCGTAGTCCACCACAGTTAAAATGTACCTCTTCCCGCAGGGACTGGGCTTGGGTAGTCACAGGGTTAACATCAGCGGGACCCATGGGAGCATAGGCGGAAACAAGGGGGGCCAAGTCATTTCCAAGGAGAACATCAGCAGGTAAGTCCTTCTTGACCCCCACATTCACAGGTCTAGCGCCCACTCCCCAATCCAAATGTACCCTGGCAACAGGTAGGCGGAACACAGTGCCCCCTGCTATCCTTACAGCCGCAGTGTCTCCAGTGTGCTGTTTCTCAGACACCAAGTTCTCTTGAAGCAAGGTCATGGTAGCACTAGTATCCCGTAGACCACTGACCTCCTTCCCATTCACTTTAACCCATTGCCGGTTATTCCGGTGGGCAGCTTGCATGGGGTCTGCTTCATGTAGGCTGCCCCAGCATTCTGGCGCCTCTACGTAGCGGGCCGCAGGCTGAGGATTATGTGTGATTCCGCCGGCGGGTCTTCTCCAGGACTGTGCTTGATTCGCTGCGTTTAGGAAACACTCTGGTCTTTTGTGCACTAGTTGCTTACATCCAAAGCACCGAATAGGTTGTGAGTAGCCCCGCGAATTGAACCGGGCTCTCTGAGGGTAGTTCGTGGCCTGAGGCCGTGTGGTATAGCGGTGCGCCGGGGGCTGGTAACTGGCAGCTGCTGGGGTGACTGGGGGTCTGTACTCCACTCTAGCAGTGGGCAATCGGTATACTGCTCCCCCTGCCCCTCGTACTGCCACGGATCCGCCAGTGTGTGCTGTATCCGGCACCAAATGGGGAGCTATCAGGGTTAAAGTAGCTCCCGAATCCCGAAGTCCCTGGACCGACATCACCTCATGCAGAATTCCCAGGGGTTCCTCGGCTTGGGTGCTCAACACCTCATGAGCGGCTGGCTCCGTTTGGTAATGGTGAGCAGCCACCCTTGGGGCCAGGTTCTGTCTGACCTGGTTCCAAGCTTGTCTGCTCCGATTTTGGGTGCACTCACGTGCCATATGTCCCCACTGCTTGCAGGTGTGGAATTGTATATTCGCCCGTCCGTTGTATCATGAGGGGGGTGGTGGATTCCCTGGGGCTGGGCGAAAAGGTGCCGCTGTGGGGGTGTTAGGCTGTAGTCCATGGTGCCTCCTGGCATCAAAATGCTGGTCTGCTAATCTGGCTGCTTCGGTTAAGGTGAGGGGTTTTCGATCTCTCACCCATTCTTGGGCTTCTGGGGACAAGCCGTTAAAGAATTGCTCCAACAGCATCAGTTGTCGCAATTCTTCCATGGTGGTAGCTTGGATGGCCTGTATCCACCCTTGAGATGCTTGATCCAGCTTCTGGGCCCACTCTGCATGGGAATCTCTTTCTGGCTTGCGCAGGCCTCTAAACTTGCGCCGGTATGCCTCTGAGGTAATGGCATATCTTTCCAAGATCGCTCTCTTCACTTTAGCGTAATCCTTGCTGTCCTCCCTGGGTACAGCGTGATACGCTTCCGCTGCTCTACCGGCTAGCTTGCATGCTAGCACCGGCACCCATACGGACTGCTCCAAATCATGTAACTCACACAGTCTCTCAAAATCCTGTAAATACCCATCGATCTCATCCTTCTCCTCACAAAACATTTTAAATGCATGGTATGGGATTTTGGGTCTTACTGGGTTGCTGAGTGCGTCCAAAATGGATTCTGCTCGGGAGGATGCATTCCGCGGACTGTGTGCCATCACGTACTCCTGCACATCTGCCATTACCACGGATAGCATATCCCGTGGTACAGGTTGGGGAAAAAATTCCAGCCTGGTCCTCATTTCCCTCTGGTATAGGGTCTCCTCCATGGCTGCTGGAGGGGTAGCGCTGCGAGCTCTGTCTCCCTCCATCAGCTCAGCAATTAATATAGCCTTGGGTTTGCTGCTGCCTATCTTTCCCCTGGCTTCTAGCAGTTCCTTTAACGTTTGTCTCTTTAGCTTAGAATAATCCATCTCCATTCACTTTGGTCCCTGGTACTCCTTCCATCTTAGTCAGTATTGTAGTAATCCCCCTCTTCCTGAGGTTACTGGCTTGTGTAGTTGCTCTTCTGGGCGATAAGGTTCATTCCGTCGCTTGCCACCAATTGTAACGGTACCAACAGGATACCAAGGGTTAACACCAGAGAACAATGTCCTGCATAGGGAATCAGCAATTCACAACCCAGCCAGTTTTCAGGTTTAAAACAGAATGTCTTTATTAAGGCTTATATGCCCAGCATTTATGCAGGTCTGACCCCCCAGAAGGGGGGTTGAAAGAATGTTGTACATTAGATGGAGGAACCACACCCTTGGACAGACCACAATAGAGATAACAACTTAAACACATTTGGCTTTCCTTATCACTAGGCGTCTGCTCTCTGAGGGTGATTAAACAATGGACAATTTATCACTAACTTTAATGACAGTAAGTTTCTTAAAGCTGAACACAGTTAACTCCTTCAGTGCTGACAGAAGGGTCTGTCACATCTACATAGCACACAATACAGCCTATAGACAACCTTTCTTACATTAAAGTCCAGAAGTGGCTAGGTTTGCCACAGTAATAAAGAACGCCATGTTCCCAACCCCAATAACTACCAATTGACTATTAAATATGACTATTAAATATTATGGATTGAGATAAGTATTACATAAATATTTTGCAAACTTGAAAGGACATCCCTTAGCGTCAATATAGTTGTGGCAATTGTGGGAAAGATATGGGCCTAGTAGCCATCCAAATATTTCATACTTGAGGGCTCAATCTCAGTTAATATTACAAATAACATGAAGGAAAACCACTTAAATGGGAACATATAAAACGTAGTGGCATTTTCCCCAGAAATCTTCCATCATCTAAAATATCATAAGTCTGAGACAAAGGGGAAAAGAAAACAGAATTGTTTCCTTATGGAGCTGTGGTAGGCTAAAACAGTACTGTAAACTCCCAGCTCTCTCTAAACATAAACTCTAATTGGTGACCTCGTTAGGCAGAGAGTCACATCAAATTGGCCACATGTATGAGTGGGCTAGCTGTGGCAATAAACTCTAGATGTCTCAAGCCCATCAGTCTGAGTCAAAACATTCTCACCCCACTCCGATCCTGAGGCAACAGGCATTGGGAACTATAGGTATGTCCTCTATCTCCTCTACCTCCCAACCACGGGCTTTCAGTAGGAAAGTAGCGGTATCATCTATCACCGGTTCAGAGCCCCGCATAAGTGCCACCTCCATAACTACCTTCCAGGCAGATAAATAGTAATCGGTTATCGGCTCCCAACACGACTCCTGCACTCTCAATTCCGTTAATGTAAATGTGCGTGTTGGGGGAGCTTGTTGGGGGAGCTTGTACTAAATCCATTAACTCTGTGTCGCTGTGTGGAGGATGTATAATGCCCCGAACCTGAGGGACGGCTGCAGCCCCCAGGATCAGGTCAGAGCAAGACAGCTCAGTACAACCTCCGCCTCGCCGGTTTGGCTCCAAGTCTTCTGGAGGCAGTGTCGTGAGCATCGGATATCTCATCTGTGCAAATTGAGGGAGCTGGAATATGGAATTAAAGGCCCCAATCGCTGCTACTTTAAAATCTGCAAAAATAGTCTGCAGTGTCTGCGAGATGTCCTCCATGATAAAGTGAATAACCCCTAGTTAGGAGATGTACTTACTTCAGCACAACTGTCTGGATATACTGAACAATCAGTGTGGTGGGGGGTAAAGACAGGTACAGGCCGCTCTCCGACCTCTGCTGTGTACCTTCTCAATTACGGGCTTCTTGTTCTTAGAAATGTACAACTGTCACATGAATCTGCTCCAGGGAGAATGCCTGTCACAATTCCAGTGAATTGGAGAGACAAACAGCAGTTTTGTCGGCTCCCACCATCAGACGAGGATTAACAAGCAGCCATCTTGGTTGGTGGTCAGACACGCCCTCCCATTCCTTGTGTTTTACCCACATAAAAAGAGGAACATGGGCAAATGAGTAGATACACCACAAACATTGTGTTACAAGAAATAGAATGGCAGATGTTGTAAATCTTATTCTTATGTGGATGGTGAAATTTTTTTCGTTGCTATCATTGAGTTACAAGTAATGCACCCAAGGCATTTATAACAATCCTTGATGTTGGCTTTCTGCGTTGTTTGATAGCATTGTTTATGGTCAGTTTTGACCAAGAGATCTTTTAGATTGGTACCCCTTTTGTATCCCACCATCGGTTTGGTATTTCTGATACAAGGCAATTTGTTGTCCGATGACAATAGAGGTCAATGCTTATTCAGTATGCTGCCGTTTGCCTATTGTTCGGAGCAAATGTGGTGCTCATAATCAGAGGTATAAGTGCATTTTCTTGTGTCCCTGTGTCCCTCTTAAGTTCTTGGCCCTTAACATCCTCTAAATCCTCTAAGATGTTGTTAACTAGATCTTGCTTGTAGCCTCTCTCCAGGAACTTTTTTCTCATAACGTTCAACTGGGAGACCACTGTATCCCTATCAGTGTTGTTCCTAAGTGTTCTAATGAACTGGGACTTTACAATTCCTTTAAAGAGTGATGGTGGGTGGTAACTTTCTGCCCTTAATAGGGAGTTGTGGTCGGTATCTTTAGAGTATAAAGTTGTACCTAGTCTGTTTTGTGTAATAAAGATAGAGACATCTAGAAAGTGTAAACTATGTTCCTCCACACTAATCTTGAACCTCACTGTGGTGTCTGTGTTGTTAATTTTATTAAACCAATGGTCTAAAGTATTCCTACCCCCTCTCCAGATCAATAAGATATAATCAATATACCTTTTTTAAAAGATTATGGAGGGTTCCGGGTGTGACCATAAACATCAGTTTTCAAAAGCAGCCATAAATGTGTTGACGTAGGCCAGGGCCATATTCGAACCCATGGCTGTACCTGTCCGTACGACATAAAACCTATCTTCAAACCAGAAATAGTTTCTCTTAAGGCATAGTTCAATCAAACATAGTACAAATTCAATAGGTGGACCACTATATCCCTCAAAATTTAATCTAAACCTCTGAACAATATAAGCTCTTTTTCACTTTTACACGATTTTCGTAAGACTGGAAATTAAGAGACTTCCGGTTTACTGGAACACATACATGCGTTCCAAACACAACTGCACATTATATGGGAGTGTTTGATTTAACACTAATGTTAGTTTTTTACCCCACAGTCTAAACTTGGCATGAAGCACTATAACTAACTATGTAGGCAATTATGGCAAAGAATATTGTTTTTCTTTCTCTTTTTAAAAATGCAATTATGTTATAACAATTTTCACGTAATAACCGGAAATTATGGCACTTCCGGTTTCAGTGGAACACATGGCGTGCGTTCCACTGAACTACACAGGAACTTAATTATCTGACACAGGTGGTTTGTATTAGTTTATGAGTTTGATTGTTTAACACTATATAAGATTGTGATGTGACACTGTTTTTTCATTCTGATGAAGTGGTCTGTGTGAACCCCGAAACGTCAATAAACACTGGTTTATGACCCACTACTAACAAGACCTGAGAGTTCTTTCGTTTGTTGCTGTATACCTTTCATGTTTGCACCCAGACAGTTGACCCAGGAGGACAGATTTACTTTCAGGATTCCGTTATATATATATATAAAAATTACATTTTTTATTTATCATTTTCTTTCTTTTACAAATTTAAATAAATATAAATGTCAGGCAAACAGAAATGAAAGAAAATCTGCAGTTATATTTACATGTTTATTTTACACATTATTACTGTTTCAGGGGTAACATTTAGGGCTAGATTACCAGTGAGGCGCAAACTGTTTTGTGCAAGCAATATCGTCTTTTCTCAAGCATTTTTAATTGCGCTGATAATACAAGTTGAGCAATCGCCATTTCCGCTTCAATCCTTACTGCGAACTAAGAGCTGTGGTTAAAGTTGCACAAAAAAAACTTCTAAAATACATTACAAAGTACAGTTACATTTATAATAACACTGTCTAATAACAATTATTTAAAAAAAAATATTGCACAAAACAGTTATAAGGGCTCAAAGATTGGAGACAAATGGCTTTAACATTGAGACACATACAGATACATTGCTAAAGATGTATTTGTTTTAATATAGATATGTCTATATAGGTGTACATATATATTAACATATTTATATATGTATTTACAGTCATATATATACACATATAAAAACATTAATTTAAATATTTCACATTTGCTAATGCGAATATGCTATGTTGTATACACGATGAGTGTTTGGTTTTCAACAATTTTTTTTCCATTGACTACTACAGGGATTGCGAAAAGGCGATGGCATTTGTGTGATCTCTGGTGTTAGCAACTTTCTAATTGACTCCTATTATTAATTTTGATTCGTTCTCTTGCTATCTTTATTTAAAAAGCAGGAATGTAAAGCTTAGGAGCCAGCCCATTTTAGGTGCAGCACCATCGATAGCACTTGCTTATTGGTGGCTACATTTAGCAAACCAATAAGCAAGCATAACCCAGGTACTGAACCAAAAATGGGCCGGCTCCTAAGCTTTACATTCCTGCTTTTTAAATAAAGATAGCAAGAGAACAAAGAAAAATTGATAATAGGAGTAAATTAGAAAGTAGCTTAAAATCATTAAAGAAAAAAATTGGGTTTAGTGTCCCTTTAAGTTATTTTTTTTGCGCTATTCGGGTTAACGCTGAGGTTAAAAGTTTTTTGGAACTAGTAATACGAACGCAACTCGAAAAGCACAAAAATGAAAATCCAAACGGAGTTTGTGCATACGTAAAAACATAAAACTAACGCGCAACTTGTAGTCTAGCCCATTGTTGTGAAATAGTTAGTTATTAGCTGTGCAATACTGAACTGAAAAGTCAAGTATTTAAACAGCTGCCCAGTAAAACGTATACAAAATAACTGGACACTTAAAGGGACTGTCTATTAATTGTTATTGTTTATAAAGTTAGATAATCCCTGTATTACCCATTCCCCAGTTTTGCATAACCAACACAGTTATATAAATATACTTTTTACCACTGGGATTACCTTGTATCTAAGGGGCCGATTTATCAAACTCCATACTCTAAAGACCGCTGCTCCATAACTTGTCCGCCTGCTCTGAGGTCACGGGCAGAAATCAACCTGATCGA
Organism: Bombina bombina; assembly: GCF_027579735.1. Lineage (NCBI taxonomy): Eukaryota > Metazoa > Chordata > Amphibia > Anura > Bombinatoridae > Bombina > Bombina bombina. Next base: position 183,426,359 of record NC_069505.1, read on the forward strand.
ATACGATCGGGCTGATTGATACCCCCTGCTAGCCGCGAATCTGCAGGGGGCGGCATTGCACCAGCAGTTCACAAGAACTGCTGGTGCAATGATAAACACCGACAGCATATGCTGTTGGCATTTATCGATGTGCAGCGGACATGATACCCTACATTGTATCATGTCCGCTCGCACTTTAATAAATATACCCTTAAGCCTCTGCAGAATGCCCCTTTATTTTAGTTCTTTTGACAGATTTGCATTTTAGCCAATCAGTGCCCTCTCATAATTCCACGGGGGTGAGCACAATGTTATCTATATGACACACATGAACTAACGTTGTCTAACTGGGAAAAACTGTCAAAAAGCACTGAGATATGAGGCGGCCTTCAACAACTTATAAATCAGTTATAAGCCTACCTAGGTTTAGCTTTCAACAAAGAATACCAAGAGAACAAATCAAATTTGATGATAAAAGTAAATTGGAAAGTTAAAACTGCATGTCCTATGACTTGACTACCCCTTTAAATGTCCATTTTTATAAACCTCCCCTGAGCTAAAGATAGGGAATGCATTGGTCCTTTATAGATATGGCAGCTCCATATTAAATCACTGTTCTGAGTTACTGGAAGCCAAAATGGTGAATGGGGTAAAATCACTGCAATGTTTAAGCAGATCACAATCTGTACTGTGTGCCTGCTAGCCTTTGCTAAAGTTTCTCTGTATACTTTTGTGCTAACAATTAGCTCTGGGCTCAGCTGCCTGTGTCACTGGATGTGCATTCAGATTTACTAAGAGTCGTTTGTGAAATATACACACAATTTATTCCGGAACTGTTGCCAGTGACACCCTGTACATAGCACCTTTTTGTATTACTGCCTGTGGTGTCATGATATTACTTGTTTGTTGTTTAAGAGACATAAAAGTCAAACTTTAAACTTGTGTGGGTCAGAGAGGAGGCATTTTAAGAGACTTTTTAAATTACTTCTGTTATCAAATTTACTTCATTCTGTTGCTATTCTACATTGAAAACCATACCTAGGTTGGGACAGTATATACCAATTTTCATATAACTGCCTATAATAGACACTACTATAAAGAATAATTATGCACAAATATTGATATAAAAATCCAGTATAAAACCATTTTAAAACTTACTTAGAAGCTCCCAGTTTAGTTCTGTTTCAAAGGATACTGGAACACCCACTGCAAGTGGGAAATAGCAGACACTCCCCCCCTCCCGCTTCCTTTGCATATGAAAAGACCCTTTACTCAAACAAGAGCAAGCTGGAGTAGGTATACATCGGTATTATCCTAAAACTTTGGTGCTTGGTTAGGAGTCTGAATATCAGAGCAATGTTATTTAAAAATAATAAACATAGGTTCACAAAGTAAAAGTGTCCAGCTGTTAATGGGCCGAGTTAGGTAAAAGTAAAATGTAACTTTTATTTAGTAACACAAGTAAAAACGACTTTACAGAAAGTCAGACAGGTAGCTATATCACAGCCAGTGAAACAGCCTAACAGCACAGTCTCATCACATCCAACATGTTCCGTGCCATTACAGCACTTCCTCACAGTGCAAGCAGCAAGATCCAAGCACAGATTATATGCAGACAGACTCTGCATATAAAGGACTATTGGTGAGTGAGCATTTCTATTTTCTATGTTGAATTTTCTCAAGTTACTTAGTACGTGACAGCAACATTTGCAACATACATATGCAGGCAAAAGGATACATGGTCACGTTTGTCTCTACAAGAGTCAGTCTGTGGATAATAGCTACAGAGTTTACCCTGACACACATTGTACATGGACTAAATTTAACCTTTTATCCCCAGGCTTTATACATTGTACTGCCAAAAGCCCTAAAGGGATACCACATCATACCTGTTATTTATTTATTTAAAAATAAGCAAAGCTATCAATAAAAAAAAATAAAAAAAAATGTATGGGCTATATAAATGGATCATCTACAAAACATTTATGCAAAGAAAAATCTAGCAATGCTAGCTGGTGATTGGTGGTCACAGACATATGTCTCCCAGTAGTGCTTTGCTTATTTGAAGCTGATTTTAATAATGCGTTTAATCCCTTTTGCAGGGGCTAAACACATAGTTTTATATAAGCAATAGCCCCTTTAAATACTCTAACTGTTCCACTTGCCCATCTGACAAATAATTATTATATATCTGACTTCTCCCTTAACTAACACATTAGGATTTCCCTTTTTCACAGGACTGTCACTTTCTGCTGTCACTTATATTTAGAGGACTCCCTTTGGGTGTATCACATGACAGTCACATGACTCAGGATGGGTGGGCACACTGGCAATGGGAACCAGATGGTGGTCATGTGATCATTTCCATGTGTGGAGGAGGTAGGGGACATTAGGTGCAGATGTGCAGTTAATGGGACACTTAGGTCCTATGCACACAGAGGCTTGCAAAGGGGCTATATACATGCACTGTGTATAAATAAATATTTATAGGCACACATAGGCTTGCACATGGGGCTATATGCATGCACTGTGTATACATATATATATATATAGGCACACATACACACACACTTGCTTGCACAGGGGCTATATGCACGTACTGTGTATAAATAAATATATATAGGCACACACAGGCTTGCACAGGGGCTATATGCATACACTGTGTATGTATATATATTTTTCTTTATATATTGCACTGTATATACTGTATATATATATATATATATATATATATATATATATAGGCACACATACACACACACTTGCTTGCACAGGGGCTATATGCATGCACTCTGTATAAATGAATATACATATCTATAGACACACATACACACACACACACACACAGGCTTGCACAATATGCATACACTGTGCATAAATATATATAGGCACACTTACAAAGACACATACACACACAGTACACAAGGACAGCACAGCTGGATCTCTCCCCTGATGATCTCAGGATCCCCTTTGTCCTCTGACAGTTTCTGAGCTGCTAATTTTCTTTAACTCTAAGTCCATTTGTCTCCCCCCTCCTGCAGCTGGAAGTGTTTCCTCTGTGTGCCGCAGAGAAAGGGAGGGAGGAAGGAAGTGACAAGGAGGGGAGCTGCACCTATTTCTGTGGGATGCAGGGAAACTAGACCCCAATAGTGGCCGTGTCCTCTGTCAGCACATCCCCTCCCATATCTTCTGTCTGTGCTTTCTGTTACTTTGTTCTGGGAGCCTTCTGGATGTCCCCTCACTGAGTCAGCCTGGAGGAGAGCCTGTCTGCTGGTGGGATGTGGAGAGCTGGGTAAGGGATCATCTAAATCCAGTAAATGTTTAATTTATGTTCATCTGTGTTCTAGGAAACAGCTGAGTTACACTGCTGTACTTTAGTATGAGAAGTATTTGTGTGTATTACTTTAGTACAAGAGGAATTTGTGTTACTTTAGTACAAGAGGTATTTGTGTGTCTTAATTTAGTACAAGAGATATTTGTGTGTCTTAATTTAGTACAAGAGATATTTGTGTGTCTTACTTTCATACAAGAGGTATTTGTGTGTCTTACATAAGGTACAAGAGATATTTGTGTGTCTTACTTTAGTATGAGAGGTATTTGTGTGTCTTACTTTAGTACGAGAGGTATTAGTGTGTCTTATTTTAGTACAAGAGGTATTTGTGTGTATTACTTTAGTGCAAGAAACATCTGTGTGTCTTACTTTATTATGAGAGGTATTTGTGTGTCTTACTTTAGTACGAGAGACATCTGTGTGTCTTACTTTAGTATTAGAGATATCATTCTGCATGTCTTAGAGTGTTTTGTATACACTGCAGTAAGGCAAGAGGGTTAAACAGACATTAAACCCATTTTAAAATATATGTGTAGCACATCTCAACAATTAAACACAAAACACTTTGACATTGTAAAATAAAGGGCCAGATTCCAAGTGGCGCACTAACAGTTATGCGTGAGTAATATTGGGTTTATCATGACTGTTTGTGTGCGTCAGATGTAGCGCTTGATTTACAAGTTGAAAGTACACAAGATCGCATGAGCACAATTAAATTTAAAGGGATACTAAACCCAATTTTTTTCTTTCATGATTCAGATAGAGCATGAGATTTTAAGCAACTTTCTAATTTACTCCTATTATCAATTTTTCTTTGTTCTCATGCTATCTTGATTTGAAAAAGCAGTACTGTAAGCTTTAGAGCCGGACCATTTTTTGTTCAGCACCTGGGTAGCACTTACTGATTTGTGTCTAAATGTAGCAAACCAATCAGCAAGCGCTACCCAGGTGCTGAACTAAAAATGGGCCAGCTCCTAACCTTTCATTACTGCTTTTTCAAATCAAGATAACATGAGAACAAAGAAAAATTGATAATAGGAGTAAATGAGAAAGTTGCTTAAAATTGCATGCTCTATCTGAATCATGAAATAAAAAATTGGGGTTAGTATCCCTTTAATGCACGCCGGGATAGCGTGACCTCAGAGCGCTGGTTAACTTTTGCGAAACACATCAAAAATACATTACAAAGTACACTTACGCTCATAATAACATCATCTAATAAAATTTTTTTTTTTAAAAGTGCACAAAAAAGTTATAAGGGCTCAAAGATATGAGGTCTCAGGTGTTATATATATTTATATGTGTGCACATGTGTATTATTTATATGTGTATATATGTATTTACAGACATATATTCACATACAAACACATTAATACAAATGTATACATATATAGACATATACAGAAGTGCATTGGAGGCCTTTGTAGTCGCGTAGATGAAAGCATGTTTAAGCAATATTCATTTTTTTAAAAGTGTTATACTGTGTATTTACTGTAAATATTTCACATTCCAAGGTTCTAAGTATTTTTAAATAGATATTACAATATATATACATATATCTGCATTTATCTATACCTATATATAATTATAGATAGATAGGTATAGATATATATTTTACCAAAATAACATCAGATATATGTAGAATTATATAATTATGAATGAATAAATGAATAAAACATATTCTTTTATGTACAGAACATTGGAATGTGAACTATTCACATTTACATGTTGGGTTAGCGCACTCTTGGATCGAGTTTGTGCGCAAATAGGGTCTTAGGTTTTTATGCAGAGATAACATAAGATTGAAGGTGATTGAGCGTAAACATAACATAAGAATGCCGGTGATTAATGTGCAGATATAACATAAGATTGCAGGTGATTGAGGCGTATAGATAACATAAGATTGCCGGTGATTAATGTGCAGAGATAACATAAGATTGCAGGTGATTGAGGCGTATAGATAACATAAGATTGCCGGTGATTAATGTGCAGATATAACATAAGATTGCAGGTGATTAAGGCGTATAGATAACATAAGATTGCCGGTGATTAATGTGCAGATATAACATAAGATTGCAGGTGATTAAGGCGTATAGATAACATAAGATTGCCGGTGATTAATGTGCAGAGATAACATAAGATTGCAGGTGATTGAGGCGTATATATAACATAAGATTGCCGGTGATTAATGTGCAGATATAACATAAGATTGCAGGTGATTGAGGCGTATAGATAACATAAGATTGCCGGTGATTAATGTGCAGAGATAACATAAGATTGCAGGTGATTGAGGCGTATAGATAACATAAGATTGCCGGTGATTAATGTGCAGAGATAACATAAGACTGCAGGTGATTGAGGCGTATAGATAACATAAGATTGCCGGTGATTAATGTGCAGAGATAACATAAGATTGCAGGTGATTGAGGCGTATAGATAACATAAGATTGCCGGTGATTAATGTGCAGAGATAACATAAGATTGCAGGTGATTGAGGAGTATAGATAACATAAGACTGCAGGTGATTGAGGAGTATAGATAACATAAGATTGCAGGTGATTGAGGCATAGAGATAACATAAGACTGCAGGTGATTGAGGAGTATAGATAACATAAGAGAGATAGAATAAAATTGCAGGGGATTGAGAAATAGAGATGACATAAGATTGAAGGTGATTGAGGCGTAAACATAACATAAGATTGCCGGTGATTAATGTGCAGAGATAACATAAGATTGCCGGTGATTAAAGGGACAGTTCACCCAAAAATTTTCTCCCCTTTAAATTATTCCCAATGATCCTTTAAACCTGCTAGAGTGTATTAAATTGGTTACAAGTAGCTCCTTTACTCATATTTCAGCATTTGAAATAGCTGATTTAGCCTGTGGTATTGCCACCTATAATAAACAAATTAATACTGGAGTATAGGCTATTGAATAGCCTAAGTATACACAGCCAGCAGAAGATATTACACTCTCAGTGGGGTGCAGGATAGTTAAGTAATACAATTATAATTTTCCATTGTTCTCTCTATGTATTGAGCTTTAGTGTTCCAGCCAAATAAAAGATAAGGAAGCAAGTCTGTGTACATAAACTTAGAACATAATGAGATCTGATATCACCTTTAAGTTCAACCCATTGTAATAGGCTGTGGTTTCAAAGCACAAAATCAGCTACTTCATATACACAAATAAGCATGAAAATGGAATTTCTCAAATATTTTATACTCTGCAGTTGGTATAACAAGTCATTTAAAATACATTAATGGAAAAACAATTTTACAGTGTACTGTCCCTTTAATGTGTAGAGATAACATAAGATTGCAGGTGATTGAGGCGTAGAGATAACATAAGATTGCAGGTGATTGAGGCTAAGGGGTAGATTTAACAAGGGCCCTGTTCCCCTTGTTTTCGCGCAAGCCCTCAGGTTCGCCGGAAACCGCACTTATGAAGCAGCAGTATAAAGATCGCTGCTCCTTAAAGGGACAGTAAACCCTTTGAATTTTTAAAAAATATGCCCGTTTTACAGACCCGCTCTCTGCTGAGCGGGTCTGTTTTTTTTTACTCAGCGCATCGGGCCAGCTGTATAGTCACAGCCCGGCCCGACCGCGCCATAACATTAAGTGCAGCTCGCTCCTGCTCTGTCTGACAGCAGGAGCGAGCTGCACTTAATGCTATGGCGCGGTCGGGCCGAGCTGTGACTATACAGCTGGCCCGATGCGCTGAGTAAAAAAAACAGATAACATAAGATTGCAGGTGAATGAGGCATATAGATAACATAAGATTGCAGGTGATTGAGCCGTATAGATAACATAAGATTGCAGGTGATTGAGGCGTAGAGGTAACATAAGATTGCAAGTGAAGGAGGCGTAGAGATAACCTAAGATTGCAGGCTACAGCGTATCATGTCGGACAAACATTTGTAAATCTATCTTATAGAGATAACATACAATTGCATGTGATTGAGGTGTAGAGATAACATAAGAATGCAGGTGATTGAGGCGTAGAGATAACATAATATTGCAGGTGATTGAGACGATAGATAACATCAGATTGCAGGTGATTGAGGCGTATAGATAACATAAGATTGCAGGTGATTGAGGCATAGAGATAACATAAGTTTGCAGGTGATTGAGGTGTAGAGATAACATAAGTTTGCAGGTGACTGAGGTGTAGAGATAACATAAGTTTGCAGGTGATTGAGGTGTAGAGATAACATAAGATTGCAGGTGATTGAGGGTAGAGATAACATAAGATTGCAGGTGATTGAGGCGCAGAGATAACATAAGATTGCAGGTTATTGAGGCGTATAGATAACATAAGTTTGCAGGTGATTGAGGTGTAGAGATAACATAAGATTGCAGGTGATTGAGGCGTATAGATAACATAAGATTGCAGGTGATTGAGGCATAGAGATAACATAAGTTTGCAGGTGATTGAGGTGTAGAGATAACATAAGATTGCAGGTGATTGAGGCGTATAGATAACATAAGATTGCAGGTGATTGAGGCATAGAGATAACATAAGTTTGCAGGTGATTGAGGTGTAGAGATAACATAAGTTTGCAGGTGATTGAGGGTAGAGATAACATAAGATTGCAGGTTATCGAGGCGTATAGATAACATAAGATTGCAGGTGATTGAGGTGTAGAGATAACATAAGATTGCAGGTGATTGAGGCGTATAGATAACATAAGATTGCAGGTGATTGAGGCATAGAGATAACATAAGTTTGCAGGTGATTGAGGTGTAGAGATAACATAAGTTTGCAGGTGATTGAGGGTAGAGATAACATAAGATTGCAGGTGATTGAGGGTAGAGATAACAATATATTGCAGGTAAATGAGGCATATAGATAACATAATATTGCAGGTAAATGAGGCATATAGATAACATAATATTGCAGGTAAATGAGGCATATAGATAACATAAGATTGCAGGTGATTGATGCATAGAGATAACATAAGATTGCAGGTGATTGAGGCATATAGATAACATAATATTGCAGGTAAATGAGGCATATAGATAACATAAGATTGCAGGTGATTGATGCATAGAGATAACATAAGATTGCAGGTGAATGAGGCGTAGAGATAACATAAGATTGCAGGTGATTGAGGCGTAGGGATAACATAAGATTGCAGGTGATTGAGGTGTAGAGGTAACATAAGATTGCAAGTGAATGAGGCATAGAGATAACCTAAGATTGCAGGTGAATGAGGCATAGAGATAACATAAGATTGCAGGTGAATGAGGCGTAGAGATAACATAAGAATGCAGGTGAATTAGGAAACCGCACTTATGAAGCAGCAGTATAAAGATTGCTGCTCCATAACTTGTCCGCTGCCTCTGAGACTGCAGTCTTCAAATCTCCCCGATCCTATATGATCGGGCGCAGGTGATTGAGGCACAGAGATAACATAAGATTGCAGGTGACTGAGGCGTAGAGATAACATAAGATTGCAGGTGATTGAGACGTAGAGATAACATATAATTGCAGGTGATTGAGGCGTATAGAAATAAAATGAGATTACAGGTGATTGAAGTGTATAGATAACATAAGATTGCAGGTGATTGAGGCATAGAGATAACATAAGTTTGCAGGTGATTGAGGTGTAGAGATAACATAAGTTTGCAGGTGATTGAGGTGTAGAGATAACATAAGATTGCAGGTGATTGAGGGTAGAGATAACATAAGATTGCAGGTGATTGAGGCGCAGAGATAACATAAGATTGCAGGTTATTGAGGCGTAGAGATAACATAAGTTTGCAGGTGATTGAGGTGTAGAGATAACATAAGTTTGCAGGTGATTGAGGCGTAGAGATAACATAAGTTTGCAGGTGATTGAGGTGTAGAGATAACATAAGATTGCAGGTGATTGAGGCGTATAGATAACATAAGATTGCAGGTGATTGAGGCATAGAGATAACATAAGTTTGCAGGTGATTGAGGTGTAGAGATAACATAAGTTTGCAGGTGATTGAGGGTAGAGATAACATAAGATTGCAGGTGATTGAGGGTAGAGATAACATAATATTGCAGGTAAATGAGGCATATAGATAACATAATATTGCAGGTAAATGAGGCATATAGATAACATAATATTGCAGGTAAATGAGGCATATAGATAACATAATATTGCAGGTAAATGAGGCATATAGATAACATAAGATTGCAGGTGATTGATGCATAGAGATAACATAAGATTGCAGGTGAATGAGGCGTAGAGATAACATAAGATTGCAGGTGATTGAGGCATATAGATAACATAATATTGCAGGTAAATGAGGCATATAGATAACATAAGATTGCAGGTGATTGATGCATAGAGATAACATAAGATTGCAGGTGAATGAGGCGTAGAGATAACATAAGATTGCAGGTGATTAAGGCGTAGGGATAACATAAGATTGCAGGTGATTGAGGCGTAGAGGTAACATAAGATTGCAAGTGAATGAGGCGTAGAGATAACCTAAGATTGCAGGTGAATGAGGCATAGAGATAACATAAGATTGCAGGTGAATGAGGCGTAGAGATAACATAAGAATGCAGGTGAATTAGGAAACCGCACTTATGAAGCAGCAGTATAAAGATCGCTGCTCCATAACTTGTCCGCTGCCTCTGAGACTGCAGTCTTCAAATCTCCCCGATCCTATATGATCGGGCGCAGGTGATTGAGGCACAGAGATAACATAAGATTGCAGGTGACTGAGGCGTAGAGATAACATAAGATTGCAAGTGATTGAGACGTAGAGATAACATATAATTGCAGGTGATTGAGGCTTATAGAAATAAAATGAGATTGCAGGTGATTGAAGTGTAGAGATAACATAAGATTGCAGGTGATTAAGGCTTAGCAATAACATAAGATTGCACGTGATTGAGATGTAGAGATAACATAAGATTGCAGGTGATTGAGGCGCAGAGATAACATAAGATTGCAGGTTATCGAGGCGTAGAGATAACATAAGATTGCAGGTGATTAAGGTGTAGAGATAACATAAGATTGCAGGTGATTGAGGCGTAGAGATAACATAAGATTGCAGGTGAATGAGGCGTAGAGATAACATAAGATTGCAGGTGATTGAGGCGTAGAGATAACATAAGATTGCAGGTGATTGAGGCGTAGAGATAATATAAGATTGCAGGTGTTTAAGGCATAGAGATAACATAAGATTGCAGGTAATTGAGGCGTAGAGATAACATAAGATTGCAGGTGAATGAGGCGTAGAGATAACATAAGATTGCAGGTGAATGAGGCGTAGAGATAACATAAGAATGCAGGTGAATTAGGCATAGAGATAACATAAGATTGCAGGTGAATGAGGCGTAGAGATAACATAAGATTGCAGGTGATTAAGGCGTAGGGATAACATAAGATTGCAGGTGATTGAGGCGTAGAGGTAACATAAGATTGCAGGTGAATGAGGCGTAGAGATAACATAAGATTGCAGGTGAATGAGGCGTAGAGATAACATAAGAATGCAGGTGAATTAGGCGTAGAGATAACATAAGATTTAGGAGATTGAGGTGTAATGATAACATAATATTGCAGTTGTTTGAGGCGTAGAGATAACATGAGACACAAAAATTATTACAATTTAGGTTATGTAGCACCTATTACATCACACTACAGATTATGTAGAGGCAATTAGATCACACTGCAAATTATGTAGAGGCAATTACATAAGGCTGCAGATTATGCAGCGCCAATTACATCACACTACCGATTATGTAGTGACAATTACATAAGGCTGCAGATTATATGAAGCGCCAATTACATCACACTGCAGATTATGCAGAGGTAATTACATCACACTGTAGATTATGTAGAGGCAATTACATCACATTGCAGATTATGTAGAGGCAATTATATCACACTGTAAATTATGTAGCGCCAATTACATCAGACTTCGTATTATGTAGCGCCAAGTACATCAGGCTGCAGATTATGTAGCACCAATTACATAAGACTGCAGATAATGTAGCGGCAATAACATCACACTGCAGATTATGTAGCGCCAATTACATCAGACTTCATATTATGTAGCGCCAAGTACATCAGGCTGCAGATTATGTAGCACCAATTACATCAGACTGCAGATTATGTAGCGCCAATAACATCACACTGCAGATTATGTAGCGCCAATTACATCAGACTTCATATTATGTAGCGCCAAGTACATCAGGCTGCAGATTATGTAGCAACAATTACATCAGACTGCAGATTATGTAGCACCAATTACATTACACTGCAGATTATGTAGACGCAATTACATCACATTGCAGATTATGTAGAGGCAATTATATCACACTGTAAATTATGTAGCGCCAATAACATTACACTGCAGATTATGTAGCGACAATTACATCAGACTTCATATTATGTAGCGCCAAGTACATCAGGCTGCAGATTATGTAGCACCAATTACATCAGACTGCAGATTATGTAGCGCCAATAACATCACACTGCAGATTATGTAGCGCCAATTACATCACACTGCAGATTATGTACTGCAGATTATGTAGCACCAATAACATCACACTGCAGATTATGTAGCGCCAATTACATCAGGCTGCAGATTATGTAGCACCAATTACATCACACTGCAGATTATGTAGTGCAAATCAAATCACAATGCAGATTATGTAGCACCAATTACATTACACTGCAGATTATGTACTGCAGATTATGTAGCACCAATTACATCACACTGCAGATTATGTACTGCAGATTATGTAGCACCAATTACATCACACTGCAGATTATGTAGCGCCAATAACATCACACTGCAGATTATGTAGCGCCAATTACATCAGACTGCAGATTATGTAGCACCAATTACATCACACTGCAGATTATGTACTGCAGATTATGTAGCGCCAATAACATCACACTGCAGATTATGTAGCACCAATTACATCAGGCGGCAGATTATGTACTGCAGATTATGTAGCACCAATTACATCACACTGCAGATTATGTAGTGCAAATCAAATCACAATGAAGATTATGTAGCGCCAATTACTTCAGATTGCAGATTATGTAGGGCCAGTAAACATCAGACTGCTGATTATAGAGATGTAAATGATATTTTTCAATTTATGTTAACAGATGTCTGATGATAAATCAGGACCAATAAATATTGAGTGTCATAGAATCTAACAATGGGCTTTTGTGGCTCCTAGTAAAATGCAGTTTCATCTTGGCATGGGTATCGGGAAAGGATTGGTGACATAGCCACACCTATCCCTTTCATGGCGTGAGTTTGCACATCTTCCTTATTTACATTATTGCATAAAACACATGGGTAGGTTAATTTATTTATTTTTATTCTATTACATAACATTGTTTAAACCCTTAAATATCATTATGTGTTTTGGGCATTGAGGTGGTCAAATCATTTCTGTGTGGGTGTAACAGGCGGTCAAGGGCTTAAATCACTAGGTGTGTGTTTCCTATTAGCAAACAAGAGGTTAAATTACTTGGGTGACTAGTAATCATGAGGTTTAAGCACTTGTGTGTGTGTGTTTCTGTTTTGTGCATTTCTCTGGCAACTGTGGGTTATTTTCACTAGTGAGTGTGTGGCAATCTAGAGTTTAAATCATTGTCAGTTGCATAGATTTGTCAAGCTCTGTACAATGCAGTCTCTTACACTATTTGTTCCATGTACCTATACAGGCATCCCACGGTCCAGGATGGCGTACCCCAGCACTGTCGCTCTCCTTCCTTTGAGGAATGCACAAATCTTCCTGAACCTAAAGCTTCCATACCTCCCAAACCCAAGGTTTTAACCACTCCCAGACCTGAAGCCTCCAGACCTGCTACTGAGCGCTCCTCAGATACCACAACATATGATTTATCCCGTCTACGCAGCTCTTCTGTGGAGATCAGAGAGAAGGGCTCAGAATTCCTTAGAGAGGAGCTCTTGAGAGCCCAAAAGGTAACTCCAGTTTTAAGACACTTGGTAAAGATGAAAAGATAGTTCTGAACGAGTCTGGCCACTAAGCCATCTAGCTTAGCGCATACAAACTGTTGCGTAGTCTTCATCAAACTGTAACAGAGCAGAGCGTTTATTTCTGGACAGTTTTTGTCAGATAATTAAATTTGCATAACTGATTACAGCTATTTATTAAACTTTTTACAATCCGTAAATATGTTAATGTAAAGAGACATTCTAATACAAAGGCAGTGTTTCTCAACCGCGGTCCTTAAGTACCCCCAACAGGCCAGGTTTTCATTATAGCTGAACCAGTGCACAGGAGAAGTAATCAGATGATCAGTCACCATGGTTACTAACCTGCTCTCACCCAGAAGTTGATTATTTCACCTGTGCACTGGTTCAGTAATAATGAAAATCTGGCCTGTTGGGGGTACTTGAGGACCGCGTTTTAGAAACAATGCTCTTGGGGACCCATCTGGCCTTGCAATTAATAGTGGCATTCAGGGCCGGACTGGGAAACCAGACCGGCCCTTGAAATGTTAGAAGACCAGCCCCCCTCCCATGCCTAGGGCCAATTTTCCTCTGGAACAGGACCCCACACCTTCATTAAGAGCAGTCTTTGGCAGTCATTTTTCTTGCCACCAGAGGCCCCCACACCCTTGTCAACAGCGGTAGTGCACTGGTCTGTGTCATGATCCCTATTACCGGTGACTGCTGTCCCACGTGGCCTCAGCTCCAACAAGGCTCCCTCCTGACCTTGTCACGTGTGACTGTGTGTGACGTTCTAGCTGGCCCGTCCCCGCCCCGATTCCCATCCCTCACAAATTGCCTCTATTGGTGCGTAAGCGGCCTTAGCACTGCTGCAGCACCTATGTAAGTTAAGCACTGCAGGCTGCAGTGGCCGCTCCACTCCCGACCCTCACCTAAACACATGCCTGAATGAGTGGCTGAGCCTGTCAGTCTGTTTGCTGCTCACAACTGAGCTTTGCTGCTCTCCACACACTGCAGCTGCCCCTGCCAGCCCACCGGCTGCTGGCCCACCGCAATTTTTCCTGGTATCCCGGCGGCCCAATCCGGCCCTGGTGGCATTACTACACAGGGCCCTCCACCTGCATTATGTCTATACCTCACTGCAAACCGGACTCTAAGGAAGGTGGAATAATTTGCTTTTACAATATGGTGGTCAGGTTTCCCAGATGTTGTACAGAAATAGACCTGTTGCCATATTTGTACAGGAAGGCTGCACAATTGCATATCCTCTGATTCACAACTAACCAAATGGGATAGATGGCTTTCAAACACACAGAGGAAGCTCCTTTCTCCTATTTGGCTGCCAGCTAAGCTCCTGTTTATTGCACTCAGGATGGCAGTTTTGAAATGGGGGTCTCTCTACAGCCTTTGCCCTCTGGCCCAGTGAGGTCCAGTTACGCCTCTGTTACACGCTCTAGTTTGTTAGATGTCATTTCTGCATTACTGACTCTTAGCCTTGGAGAAATGGCTGGTTATTGGACGCTAAATCATGGTGCTAGGGGTGCCCAGAAAATGGTCTCTGGCCTCTTTTAAATAAGAGCGGTTCAGGAATAGCAGCCGCATCTCTCCCCGTAGCACAACTGTGCTAGAAGTGCGCCTCCACCTTCCGGATTAGACTCCCTGCGACTGCAGCTTGTTGAGAGCTGTGTACGCATTTAGCTGAGCATTCGTGGCTTTTAGATGGAAAAAGACAGTGCTGCTGTAGTGAGCGAGACAGTGTGTACTATAAGATTCAGATTTCATATAACAGACTAAAATATTCCAGGCAATTGTGTTATGGCAGCAGTGATTTTACCCATTGGTTGACTTTGTGTGTTTTGGGCAGTTATGGGTTCTTTTACTGCTACGTGGGCTTCTATAAGCACTCAAGGGGTTATAAATTCTGCTGTCTGTATGTTATGCAGCAATGATTTTGCTCTCTGATTATCCCAAATTCTGGCTATATCTCATGTCTGGCCACCTACAACCTTTATGGCCCTTACATTTTTGTATGGCCGCTAGATTCTGAACAAAGTTGTCAAGCACTGCCATAATATTTTTTTTAATAGTTCTTTTATTTTTGGAGGCTTACAGCTTGCAAACTCTGCGCTTGGTGATAAAATCCAAGCTCACAAGAACAGAAATGTGTCAATCTTCCATTTGTAAATGAGAGAAAGGCCAGAGTTTCTTGTATTCAGTGGCTTGTTACTATACAGAACATTTACCGTTATTAGCCACCCTTGTTTTTTTGGGAGTTTCCTTTACTTAGGAGGCAGATATCTATAAAGGGGTGTGTGAGCTACAGATAAGCTCTCAGCATGTTGCAGAACAAAACCAAATGAACGACCATATATTCAATTGCTTGTTTTTATTTTACAGCAATTAAACAAAGACAAAAAAAAGAAGAAATATCAATAATGCATAAACATAGCTAGAGTTAACAGATCACACCATGATACTATGTGGCACACTATTTGAAAAGCCTTTTCTCCTAATGAAGAAATAAATATAGTAGTAACGTGCTGTCCCCAAAATAACAGAAAAGGTAACAGTATATAAATTTTGCATGAATTGTAACAAAAAGTCTCCAAACACTGTAGTCTGCACTATAATATCTTAAAATAACGTTTAATGACATATAACATACATTTCATTATACATGTACAGTATGTTCAGATACATTTTATAAAAAATAAATCTGACAAAATGACCAAAAATATCAAATTACATAAAGTTCAGTTAAAAAAAATAAATCATAAGATAAATTCTAAAATTTATTTGTGATCCACAATGTTATTAAAGGACATGAAAGTCAAAATTATAGTCCATGATAGAGTGTGCAATTTTAAGAGTTTTCTCAATTTACTTCTATTATCAAATTGACTTTGTCTTCTTGGTATCCTTTGTTGAAAAGCATGCCTAGATAGGCTCTGGAGCACTATTGGATTGATGGCTACACATATGCCTTGTGTCATTGGTTCACTTATGCGTTCAGCTAGCTCCCAGTAGTGCATTGCTTGTCTGCAACTGACTATGGGCTAGATTACAAGTGGCACGCTAACTGTTGCGCGCAAGCAAAAAGGGGTTTATTGCGGTTGTTTGCGCACGTTGGAAGTAGCACGCATATTACAGGTTAAAATTAAATGCGTTCGCTTGAGCAAAATTGAATTTAACATGCATCGGCTTAGCGCGACTTCAGAACTCTAGTTAATTGTTATGCTCGACTAAAAAGTGGAGTGAAAAAACCTTCAAAGATACAGTAAAAAGTACAGTTACACTCATAATAACACGGTCTAATAAAAAAAATAAAAAAAAGTATAAAAAAGTTATTAGGACTCAAAGATCTGTGTGTGCATATATGTGTTTATGTATATATGTGTAAATTTGTATTTACCGGCATTTAAACTAATCTAAATACATTAATACATATGTATACAGTATCCCACAGAAGTGAGTGCACCCCTCACATTTTTGTAAATATTTTATTATATCTTTTCATGTGACAACACTGAAGAAATGAGACTTTGCTACAATGTAAAGTAGTGAGTGTACAGCCTGTATAACAGTGTAAATTTGCTGTCCCCTTAAAATAACTCAACACTCAGCCATTAATGTCTAAACCGTTGCCAACAAAAGTGAGCACACCCCTAAGTGGAAATGTGCAAATTGGGCCCAATTAGCCATTTTTCCTCCCCGGTGTCATGCGACTCATTAGGGTTACAAGGTCTCAGGTGTGAATGGGGAGCAGGTGTGTTAGATTTGGTGTTATCGCTCTCACACTCTCTCATACTGGTCACTGGAAGTTCAACATTGCACCTCATGGAAAAGAACTCTCTGAGGATCTGAAAAAAAGAATTGTTGCTCTACATAAAGATGGCCTAGGCTATAAGAAGATTGCCAAGACCCTGAAACTGAGCTGCAGCACGATGGGCGAGACCATACAGCGGTTTCACAGGAAAGGTTCCACTCAGAACAGGCCTCGCCATGGTCGACCAAAGAAGTTGAGTGCACATGCTCAGCATCATATCCAGAGGTTGTCTTTAGGAAATAGAGGTATGAGTGCTGCCAGCATTGCTGCAATGGTTGAAGGGATGGGTGGTCAGCCTGTCAGTGCTCAGACCATACGCCGCACACTGCATCAAATTGGTCTGCATGGCTGTTGTCCCAGAAGGAAGCCTCTTCTAAAGATGATGCACAAGAAAGTCCGCAAACAGTTTTCTGAAGGCAAGCAGACTAAGGACATCGATTACTGGAACCATGTCCTGTGGTCCGATGAGACCAAGATACACTTATTTAGTTCAGATGGTGTCAAGCGTGTGTGGCGGCAACGAGGTGAGGAGTACAAAGACAAGTGTGTCTTGCCTACAGTCAAGTATAGTGGTGGGAGTGTCATTGTCGGCACTGGGGAGCTACAGTTCATTGAGGGAACCATGAATTACAACATGTACTGTGACATACTGAAGCAGAGCATGATCCCCTCCCTTCAGAGTATTCAGTATTCCAACATAACAACCCCAAACACACCTCCGAGACGACCACTGCCTTGCTAAAGAAGCTGAGGGTAAAGGTGATGGACTGGCCAAGCATGTCTTCTGACCTAAACCCTATTGAGCATCTGTGGGGCATCCTCAAATGGAAGGTGTTTTTTTTTTATCAGCCAATTGGATTTAAGCAGCTCGCATTCCTATTGGGTGATTTAAATTTTTCAACCAATAGGAATGCAATGGTACCCCCAGTATAAAAGGGGTACCTTGCATTTAAATCCTCAGTGTGTGGCGGACGATCGCATTAAGAGGACCTCCACGCCGGATCGATGGACCTCCGCCTCCGCGCATCGACCGCTCTGCCTCCGCAGGGATGAAGAAGATGCTGGTCCCTCAATGGATAAAGATAGAGCTGCCTGGATGAAGATGGAGCCGCTGGGATGAAGATCGTTCAAGCCGGACTTTAGCAACTGTGAGTACCTAAAGAGGGGTTAGTGTTAGGTTTTTTTAAGTTTTTTTGGGGTGTTTTTTTTTTTTTTTTTTAGATTAGGGCTAATGAGCAATCTTAAAAGAGCTGAATGCCCTTTTAAAGGCAATGCCCATACAAATGCACTTTTCAGAGCAATGGGTAGATTAGGTTTTTTTAGATAGGTTTTTTTATCTTGTGGGTTTGGGGGTGAGGGTTTGTAATGTTAGGGGGTGTTTGTTTTTATTTTGTAGCAAAAGAGCTGATTTCTTTAGGGCAATGCCCTACAAAAGGCCCTTTTAAGGGCTATTGGTAGTTTATTATAGATTAGGGTTTTTTATTTTGGGGTGTTTTTTTTTATTTTTAAACGGGGTATTAGAATAGGAATAATTTTTATTATTTTGGATAATTCGTTTGTTATTTTGTGTAATTTTTTTCTTTTTGGGGTGTTTTTTTTTTAGAATAACCTTTTTTAAATTTTAATGGGCAGTACAAGGGCTGAATGCACTTTTGAGGGCAATGCCCATACAAATGCCCTTTTCAGGGCAATGAGTAGATTAGGTTTAACTTTATTTTTATTTTGTGGGTTTCGGGGGGTGGGGGTTTGTATACTGTTAGGGGGGTTTGTTTTTCTTTTTTAGCAAAAGAGCTGATTTTTTAGGGCAATGCCCTACAAAAGGCCCCTTTAAGGGCCTACAAAAGGCTCTTTTAAGGACCCTTGGTAGTTTATTATAGATTAGGTTTTTTTATTTTGGGGTGTTTTTTTTTTTTAAATGGGGTTTTAGAATAGGAATAATTATTATTGTTTTGGATTATTTCGTTTGTTATTTTTTGTAATGTTAGTTTTTTTTGTAATGTTAGGTTTTAGTGTAAGGAAGCTTAGGTTTTACTTTTATTTCACAGGTAAGTTTGTATTTATTTTAACTAGGTAGTTAGTAAATAGTTAATAACTATTCACTAACTAGTCTACCTAGTTAAATAAATACAAACTTACCTGTAAAATAAAAATAAAACCTAAGCTAGCTACAATATAACTGTTAGTTATATTGTGGATAGCTTAGGTTTTTAATTTTTATTTCACAGGTAAGTTTGTATTTAGTTTTAAATAGGTATTATTTAGTTAATAATTGTAACTTTAATTTAGGTCTATTTTAGTTATGTTAAAGTTAGGGGGTGTAAGGTTTAGAGTTAGGGGTTAATATAGTTTAATTTAGGTTTTTGCGATGTGGGGGCCGGCGGTTAGGGGTTAATAGGTTTAGGTAGTGTTGTCGATGGGGGGGGTGCGGTTTAGTGGTTAATAGTTTTAGTTAGTGTTGGCAATATCGGGGAACGGCGGTTTAGGGGTTAATACTTTATTTAGTGATTTAGTTAGTTTTGGCAATGTTTGGGAACAGCGGTTTAGGTGCTATAGGTTTAGGTAGTGTTGGCGATGTGTGGGGGTGCGGTTTAGGGGTTAATAGGTTTAGTTAGTATCAGGCGATGTCGGGTAACTGCGGTTTAGGGCTTAATAGGTTTATTACTGTTGGCGATGTGGGGGGGCAGCAGTTTAGGAGTTAATAGGTTTAGGCAGTGTTGGCGATGTGGGGGACATGTGCTTTAGGGGTTAATAGGTTAAGTTAGTGTCGGCAATATCAGGGAATGGCGGTTTAGGGGTTAATAACTTTTTAAAGTGATTTAGTTAGTGTCAGCGATGTGGATGGCGGCGGTTTAGGGGTTAATAGGTTTAGCTAGTGTTAGTGATGTGGGGGGATGGTGGTTTTGGGGTTAATAGCTTTATTTAATGTTGACATGGGTGGCGGCGGCGGTTTTACATAATCGCCGGCACATTAGTTACATTACATTTTTCGTTTTTTCGGATCCATTCTTTATTTATATGCATTATTCTATAGCATCAGAATAAAATAATGCATATGAAATAAGAATGGATCCAAAAAAACGAACAGATCCGAAAAAACAAACTAATCTGCCGAAACAAGCTTTTTTTTAAACTTAACTAAACTAATTTGCTAAAACAAAATAATTTTTTAACTAATTAAAAACTAAACAAAAATACAATTTTATATATATATATATATATATATATATATATATATACAAAGAAATATGTATTCATGAATAAATAGAACATATTCTGCTATGTGAAGAACATTGGAATGTGAAATATTAATATTTAATGTCAGGTTAGCGCACTTGAGAAAACGCGATTGGGTTTGTTAGCTTTTTCTCCACTTCTTGCGCTCCATTGAAGTCTATGGGGGAATATGTTAACATGGTCACGATATTCCAAGTTTGGCTTTTTGTGCATGTCGGGTTAGCGTTCATGTGAAAACTTTTTACTTTCAACTTGTAATATGTGTGCGCAAAAAACTTGCTTCTAGCGGAGTTAAAGCGCAATCGTAATCTAACAGTATATTTCACCAATATGAAAGAAACAAACTGTCAGGGTTTTTTCCCTGTTGTTTGCCATGTGCTACTGGCAGCCATTTTACTTACCTCTCTTGCTGACTTGGTGCATTGTTGGGCATGCTGCTCATTTCCTGCACTTCCTTTTATGGCCAGACTGGTGTGCATCATCCCTGTGAGACAAGATGCAGTCTCAGAATTGTGATGTCATCACTTATTTAAAGGGCCTCTGTTCAGTATGCTTTGCCTTTGCGTTGTCTCAGACCTGTTTTTGAGAGTTCCTGTGTATTACCTGGCTGTCTGACGTCCTTCCTGGTTCCTGATCCCTGGCTTGTTCCTGACTCTGCTGTTTTCCTTGTTCCTGATTCCAGCTCGTCTGACTATTCGCTTTGGCTCCTGACTCGGCTCGTCTGACTACCAGCTCTGGTTTTGACTCCTGGCTTGTTATTTGACTTGTGGACTTTTTATTATTTTTTTGCTATTAATAAAGGTGTGATTATGTTTGCACTTCTTGTCTCAGTCTGATTCCTGGCACCCTGACACAAACTTATAGGTGTATGTGAGCAACAGTTTTTTTTTATGTCTGTTTAAAGTGCATTAAAAAAATCCAGTCTGATCAAAATCCACATAAATACAGGATACATTAAACTGGACATATCAACAATGTCTATTCACCAGAGACCAGTGGCGGCTCCTCCATATGATCACAACCGCACGTGAGCCTCCTGGGAAAAAAAAGAAAAAAGAAAGAAAACCTTCTCCAATAACCCCCCTATTGGAAAAAATATATTTATTCTACCAAAAAAGGTTACAGTCTACTGTCCTTTTATATATATCCTTTTATATTCCTCTATATCTCTCTACCGCACATGCTGTAGAGAGGTATAGCCTGCCATATCCCTTTGCACATTTTTTCTATGTGCCTGCTGCTCCGCCCATAACAGAGCCTATACCTTTGCTAATAGCACAATTTTCAGTGTGCGGTTGGGCCATTTCTATGGGCGGGCAGCAGGGGGAGCTCCCAAGGCTAGGAACTAACTACAAGTCCCATAATGCATAGCTATTAATTAGCCAATGAGAAAGCGATCTGGTGGTCAGGGGAGGAGGGGCTGCAGACTTGCGTGCGTGTAGAACAAACACTGGCACTGCTAATCAAGGTATGTCTCTATCCTACTTTATCATCATATCTACTTAGGCAAAAACTCACTCCAGATCTTATAACAGCATAAAGATAGAGTGTAGACTGCAACAGCAGAAGCCAGCAAGTAGAGCAGTTCAGTGTAGCCGATCAGAGAGAATTACAGCAGTGACGATTTCTAAGATGGAAAACGCTTTTACTACATTTGTGTTATGTATATTTTTTTACTGATAATTTTTTTTTTTTTTAATTTTACATCTGTAGTCTAGGCGATACATCCATTCAGCCTCTCGTCGAAGTAAGGTCTTATCTCGATCACCACCCCTGTCCAGGCAGGGGATGTGATCTATTAAGATATATCTGATAGATGATATTGGTGAGCCATCTGTGCACAATGCCTGGCCACAGGCTGCTCGGATACCCAGAAGTAAGAGCAAGTCGAATGGCCCGTCTGTGATTGGCCATCCTTTCTCTTAGTGGGCCAATCGTTTTGCCCACATAAAACCAGGCACATTGGCAAAAGAGCAGATACACCACGTGTGTGGTAGTGCACGTGATGGAATGCTTGATAGAGTACACTTTGTTTGTATGTGGGTGATGGAATGTCTTCGTAGAAATCAGACCATTGCACGTGGTGCATCCCAAGCACCGGTAGGATCCTTTAATATTAACATGGGTCCTGTTGGTATAACAACTCTTGGGGTCAGTCTTGACAATAATGTCACGGAGATTGGTACCCCTCCTGTAGGCTATCATAGGGGTAAGATTTTTTGTTAAAGCCAATTTTGGATTCGACTGAACCATGGGCCAAAGTTTTCTCAAAACCTTGCCTGCTTCAGTGGTATTAGGTGCAAACGTAGTAGCCATGATTAATCTCTTTTGTTCCGGGGACCCAGTTCCATTGCTAATGAGACTGTCCTGTGTAGACTTCATAACTTCTTGCAATATCCCATCTACCATCTGTGCCTTATACCCTCTTTGGAGGAATTTGTCCCTCATCAATTGCAACTGAGAGACCCCTGTGGCATTGTTAGAGTTGTTTCGAATCACCCTAATGAACTGTGACTTAATGATACCTTTAAGAAATGTTGGGGGGTGACAGCTAGCTGCATTGAGTAAAGAGTTACGGTCGGTTGGTTTACTGTAAAGTGTGGTACCCAGAGCATGTTCCTGTATATATATATTTAGGTCAAGGAAGTGTATCTGTTTGTCACTATACGTAATTTTAAACCCCACCGATGTCTCAGTGTTATTAAATTTGTCAAACCAATTTAGCAGTGAATGTTGTGTCCCCCGCCAGACTAGAAAAATATCATCAATATATCTGACGAAAAAAACAATGGAAGATGTGTCAGTATTCCACAGATATTCATTCTCGAAGTAGGACATGTAAATATTGGCATACAATGGGGCCATATTCAACCCCATCGCCGTGCCAGCTGTCTGTAACTAAAACTTAGTCTCAAAACGGAAATAATTCCGGTTCAGACAGAACTCCAAAAGGGTCAATAAATACTCTATTGGAGGTCCATCATATAGTGTGCCTTCTATTAGATGATTTCTGACAGCTGTTAAACCACTTGAGTGAGGGATGATGGTGTAGAGACTGTTGACATCCAGGGTGACAAGGATGTCACCAGTCTTCCCTACCACCTCCCTCATCTTATGGATCAAATCTTTAGTGTCCAATATATACGATTTGATATTTCTAACCGTAGGTTGTAACAAAATGTCTATGAATTGAGCCACAGGTTGTGTCAGTGATTGTATTGCAGAGACAATGGGGCGCCCTGGCGGATGATCAAGAGTTTTATGAATTTGGGGTATTGTGTAAAGAATGGGGATCTTGGGGTGTTGTGTAATGCAAAAGTCATATACCTGTTCCGATAGGAGACCTTGCTCATATCCAAATTTTGAGATCTTATCCAGTTCATATTTTAACAAAGATGTGGGATCATGAGGTAGTACAATATATGTATTTGGGTCAGCCAATTGTTGCAAGATGTCCATTCTATAGTACTCATAATCCATCAAAACGATGGCGCCGCCCTTGTCCGCAGGGCGGATGACTAAGGAATGGTCATTCTGCAAGGATTGAATCGCTTCCCTCTCATTATTGGACAGGTTATGTTTCCAGGCCCTATTTGTTCTTTCGAATTCCATATCCTGTGTGATAAGTCTCATGAAGGTTTTGGTGCTGGCACTGCTATTCTGTGGCTCAAATGTGCTTGGTTTTTTACACCTCTGTGTGGGACTAATAGTTTCCTCACTCTCTGGTAAATGCTGACGATTAACCACAGTCAAATAAGGATGATTCAGTTATAGTATGAAACAGTTAAATACACTTAGACGTTTATAATACACAAGTGTTGGTGAGTGTGGTGTTTACGATCTCACTGTTTAAATGTTATATGGGCACACTATTATCCGGACATGATTATGTGATGTAAGGATTAACATTTTTGCTAGGATGTGCATTTAATACATGTTCACTTTAGTAACTTAGATTTGTTATGCAGTTTTGCATTATTTTGTTTGCAAATAGATATATTTGTATTCACATACCGGAAGTGCTATGTTATGCAGTACTTCCGGTTTTCCTTCAGCTTGGAACGCATGGCTTGCGTTCCAGCATGATGCCTTGGTGGTTTTTTCACTGGATTGAACACAGGTATTGCTTGTTTTTCATTTCACATGTGTATGTATATAATGGTCACTTTTTTCACTTGTATGATATGCTTATGAAGGGGATGATATCCCTGAAAACGTTACATCAATAAACAGATTTTGTTTCACCTTGAAAAAGACCTATTATTTTTTAATATACCATGTGTGTGTAATATATATATATATATATATATATATATATATATATAATTTTTTAATATACAGTGTGTGTGTAATATATATATATATATATATATATATATATATATATAAAATATGTAATTAATATATATATATATATATATTATTTTTTAATATACAGTGTGTTGTTGTTTTTTGGCTGAAAATTTGTGTCTACAGTGTTGCAAGTTTCGTCATTTCCTGCATCTTTATTGACGTTAGGTTGTTTGGCATGAAGTCGCGCTTGTTATGACGCTAGTTGAATCATTTCCAGATTTTATCTTTATCTTTTTTATCTTTGCTTTGTGCGTCATACTTGGCGCTAAAGTTGTTTTTTGGTTATATTACCCCACTTCCTTTATGCTCCCTGCTCTCTTTATATTCTAGAGGGCTATGCTGTTTGCTTTTCTGCTTGTTTAGCATATGCATTTTTTCCCATTACTGAAACTGCTATATGAGGAAATTGGATATTTTGTTTAAATGTTATTTTTTCTTTTACATTTTGCAAGATGTCTCAGTATGATCCTGTCTCAGAAGCTACTGTAGGAACTATGCTGCCTGTACACAGTTCTACTAAAGCTAAGTGTATCTGTTGTAAGCAAGCTGAGATTATATCTCCGGTTATATTATGTAACAGTTGTCATGATAAGCTTTTGCATGTTGATAATGTTTCTATTAGTACTAGTACAGCACCTGTTGTTCCCTCAACATCTAATGTACATGATGTCCCTGTTGATATGAAAAATTATATTGCTAATGCAATACAGAAGGCTAGGTCTGCTATTCCACCTTCTAATAAACATAAAAGTTTATTAAGTCTTTTAAAACTTCTCATAAAACTGATGTAATTTGTGATGACCGACAACATACTGAAATATTCTCCTCTGAAGATCTTACTTCAGACATTGAAATTGATAAATCTTCTTATCTTTTTAATATTGAATATATTCGGTCTTTGTTGAAAGAAGTATTGGTTACTTTGGGTATTGAGAAGTCTGATCCTCTTGATAACAAAACCAGTAAACGTTTAAATTCTGTTTTTAAACCTTCTGTGTTTACTCCTGAGGTTTTTCCTGTTCCAGATGCGGTTTCTGATGTGATTGCTAAGGAATGGTCTAAGCCTGGTGCTTCTTTTAATCCTTCTTCTAGGTTTTAGAAGTTATATCCTTTACTAGTGGCTAATTTGGAGTTTTGGGAAAAAGTCCCTAAGGTTGATGGGGCTATTTCTACCCTTACCCAAACATACTACTATTCCTATGGAAGATAGTACTTCTTTTAAGGATCTTTTAGATAGGAAGATTGAATCTTATCTAAGAAAAGCTTATTTACATTCTGGCTATATTCTCAGGCCTGCCATTTCTATGGCTGATCTTGCGGCTGCATCAACTTTTTGGTTGGATAGCTTAGCACATCAGGAAACAGATTCTGATTTGTCTAGCATTGTTCGTTTGCTTCAACATGCTAATCATTTTATCTGTGATTCTTTTTTTGATATCATCAAGATTGATGTTAAATCTATCTGCTAGATTACGAGTTTTGCGGTAAGATGAAAAAGCAGCATTATCAGGTCCTAACGCTGCTTTTTCACTACCGCTGCTATTACAAGTCTTGCAGGTTTAGGGGCACCCCACACTTTTTTGGCCTTACCGCAAACCGACTTACTTAAACCTTGTAAAGTCTTTTTTCTATGGGACTTCCATAGCACCGGTATTACGAGTCTGTCCTGGGAGGCCAAAAAATGAACGGTACACCCTCTACCTCCAAGATTCCTAACGCATTATAAAGTCAGTAGTTATGAGTTTTACACTACAACGCCGTAGCATAAAACTCATAACTAAAGTGCTAAAAAGTACACTAACACCCATAAACTACCTATTAACCCCTAAACCAAGGCCCTTCCGCATCACAAACACTATAATAAAAATATTAACCCCTAATCTGCCGCTCCGGACATCGCCGCCACTAGAATAAACATATTAACCCCTAAACCGCCACACTCCCGCCTCGCAAACACTAGTTTAATATTATTAACCCCTAATCTGCCACCCCTAACATCGCTGCCACCTACATTATACTTATTAACCCCTAATCTGCCGTCCCCAACGTCACCGCCACTATATTAAATGTATTAACCCCTAAATCTAAGTCTAACCTAACCCTAACACCCCCTAACTTAAATATAATTTAAATAAATCTAAAGAAAGTTACTATAATTAATTAAATTATTCCTATTTAAAACTAAATACTTACCTATAAAATAAACCCTAAGCTAGCTACACTATAACCAATAGTTACATTGTATCTAGCTTAGGGTTTATTTTTATTTTACAGGCAAGTTTGTATTTATTTTAACTAGGTAGAATAGTTACTAAATAGTTATGAACTATTTAATAACTACCAAGCTAAAATAAATACAAAGTTACCTGTAAAATAAAACCTAACCTAAGTTACACTAACACCTAACACTACACTACAATTAAATAAATTACCTAAATTAAATACAGTTAACTAAATTAAATTAGCTAAATCACAAAAAACACAAAATTACAGAAAATAATAAACAAATTACAAGATCTTTAAACTAATTACACCTAATCTAATAGCCCTATCAAAATTAAAAAGCCCCCCCCCCAAAATAAAAAAACCCTAGCCTAAACTAAACTACCAATAGCCCTTAAAAGGGCCTTTTGCGGGGCATTGCCCCAAAGAAATCAGCTCTTTTACCTGTAAAAAAAAAATACAAACACCCCCAACAGTAAAACCCACCACCCACACAACAAACCCTCCAAATAAAAACCTAACTAAAAAAACCTAAGCTCCCCATTGCCCTGAAAAGGGCATTTGGATGGGCATTGCCCTTAAAAGGGGAGTTAGCTCTTTTGCGGCCCAAAGCCCTAACCTAAAAATAAAACCCACCCAATACACCCTTAAAAAAAACCTAACACTATCCCCCTGAAGATCGTCTTACTGTTCTGAAGACCGGACATCCATCCTCAAGGAAGCGGCAGAAATCTTCATCCAACCGGGCCGAAGTCTTCATCCAAGCCGGGCGAAGTGGTCCTCCAGACGGGCAGAAGTCTTCATCCAGACGGCATCTTCTATCTTCATCCATCCAACGTGGAGCGGCTCCATCTTCAAGACATCCGACGCGGAGCATCCTCTTCATCCGGAGTCTTCTTACTGAATGACGGTTCCTTTAAATTACGTCATCCAAGATGGCGTCCCTTAGATTCCAATTGGCTGATAGAATTCTATCAGCCAATCAGAATTAAGGTAGAAAAAAATCCTTTTGGCTCATGCAATCATGTTTTACAGGTTTATTTTACAGGTACTTTTGTATTTATTTTAGCTAGGTAGTTATTAAATAGTTAATGACTATTTAGTAACTATTCTACCTAGTTAAAATAAATGCAAACTTGCCTGTAAAATAAAAAGAAACCTAAGCTAGCTACAATGTAACTATTAGACAGTGTTAGGTGTAAACATAAATTTTATTTCCCTATAGGAATCAATGGGGCTGCGTTACTGAGTTTTACGCTGCTTTTTGGCAGGTGTTAGACTTTTTCTCAGCCGGCTCTCCCCGTTGATTCCTATGGGGAAATTGTGCACGAGCACGTACGACCAGCTCACCACTGACTTAAGCAGCGCTGGTATTGGAGTGAAGTGTGGAGCAAAATTTTGCTCTACGCTCACTTTTTGTCAACGCCGGGTTTATAAAACCTGTAATACCAGCACTGTAGGTAAGTGAGCGGTGAGAAAAAAATTGCTCGTTAGCACCGCATAGATCCTAACGCAAAACTCGTAATCTGGCCGTTTGTCTTTAGCTATTCTAGCTAGAAGAGCTTTATGGCTTAAATCATGGAATGCTGACATGGTATCTAAATCTAGATTACTATCTCTATCTTTCCAGTGTAATAATTTATTTGGTTCTCAGTTGGATTCTATTATTTCACTATCACTGGGGGGAAGGGAGTTTTTTTGCCCCAAGATAAAAAGTTTAAGGGTAAATTTAAAGCTTCTAATCGGTTTCGTTCCTTTTGTCAGAATAGAGAACAGAAAACCACTCCTTCCCCTAAGGACTCTGGTTCCAATTGGAAGCCATCTTCAAGTTGGAATAAATCCAAGCCTTATAAGAAGCCAAAGCCAGCCCCCAAGACTGCATGAAGGTGCGGTCCTCAATCCAGTTCAACTGGTGGGGGGCAGATTGAAATGATTTTAAAACATTTGGGCAGATTCTGTTCAGAATCAGTGGATTCAGAGCATTGTCTCTCAAGGGTATCGAATAGGTTTCAGAATAAGACCTCCTGTGAGAAGATTCTTTCTCTCTCATGTTCCAGCAAATCCTTGAAAGCTCAGGCTTTTCTGAAGTGTTTCAGATCTAGAGCTTTCAGGGGTGATTATACCAGTTCCGCTTCAGGAATAGGATCTGGGTTTTTATTCAAATCTATTCATTGTCCCAAAAAAAGAAAATTCATTCAGACCAGTTCTGGATCTGAAATTTTTGAATCGTTTTGTAAGGGTCCTAACTTTCAAGATGGTGACTATAAGGACTATTCTGCCTTTTGTTCAGCAAGGTCATTACATGTCCACAATAGACTTACAGGACACTTATCATTACATTCCGATTCATCCAGACCACTATCGGTTTCTGAGATTCTTTTTTCTAGACAAGCATTACCAATTTGTCGCTCTTCCTTTTGGCCTAGCGAGAGCTCCAAGAATCTTTTCGAAGGTTCTCGTGCCCTTCTATCTGTAATCAGAG
The DNA here is from genome assembly GCF_027579735.1 of Bombina bombina. Taxonomy (NCBI): domain Eukaryota; kingdom Metazoa; phylum Chordata; class Amphibia; order Anura; family Bombinatoridae; genus Bombina; species Bombina bombina. Next base: position 183,455,719 of record NC_069505.1, read on the forward strand.
AGCAAGGTATTGCTGTGTTTCCTTATTTGGACGAGATCTTGGTACTGGCTCAATCTTTTCATTTAGCAGAATCTCACACTAATCAACTAGTGTTGTTTCTTCAAAGACATGGTTGGAGGATCAATTTACCAAAGAGTTTCTTGATTCCTCAGACAAGGGTCACCTTTTTAGGTTTCCAGATAGATTCAGTGTCCATGACTCTGTCTTTAACAGACAAGAGATGAATGAAATTGGTTTCAGCCTGTCGAAACCTTCAGTCTCGATAATTCCCTTCAATGGCTATGTGCATGGAAGTTTTAGGTCTCATGACTGCAGCATCGGACGCGATCCCCTTTGCTCATTTTCATATGAGACCTCTGCAGCGTTGCATGCTAAATTAATCGTGCAGGGATTATACTCGTATATCACAATTGATATTCTTAAATCCCAGCATTCTACTCTCTCTGACTTGGTGGTTAGACCATCATCGTATTATTCAAGGGGACTCTTTTGTTCGTCCTTCCTGGACTGTAGTCTCAACAGATGCAAGTCTTTCAGGTTAGGGAGCTGTCTGGGGGTCTCTGACAGCACAAGGGGTTTGGAATCCTCTAGAGGCAAGGTTATCAATCAATATCTTAGAACTCTGTGCTATTTTCAGGGCTCGTCAGGCTTGGCCTCTATTAAAGAGAGAACTTTTCATTCACTTTCAGACAGACAATATCACAACTGTGGCATATGTCAATCATCAGGGAGGGACTCACAGTCCTTTAGCAATGAAAGAAGTATCACAGATACTTTCTTGGGCGGAATCCAACTCTTGTCTAATTTCTGCGATTCATATACCTAGTGTAGACTATTGGGAAGCGGATTATCTCAGCCGTCAGACTTTGCATCCTGAGGAGTGATCTCTCCAACCAGATGTGTTTTTTTCAGATTGTACAGATGTGGGGTCTTCCAGAAATCGATCTGATGGCTTCCCATCTAAACAGGAAATTACCCAGATACCTTTCCAGGTCCAGGGATTCTCAGGCGGAGATGGTGGATGTGTTAGCAGTTCCTTGGACTTACCAACTTGCATATATTTTTCTGCCTCTAGTTCTTCCTCCAAGGGTGATCTCCAAGATCATAATGGAACAATCGCATGTGTTTCTGAAAGCACCAGCATGGCCTCACAGGTTTTGGTATGCGGATCTTGTCCGGATGTCCAGTTACCAACCTTGGTCACTTCCTTTAAGGCCAGACCTTCTGTCAAGGGCTGTTTTTCCATCAGGATCTCAAATCACTAAATTTGAAGGTATGGAAATTGAACGTTTAGTGCATAGTCATCAAGGTTTCTCTGACTCAGTGATTAATACTATGTTGCAGGCTCGTAAGTCTGTTTCAAGGAAGATTTATTATTGCGTTTGGAAAACTTATATATTATGGTGTTCTTCTCATAAATTCTCTTGGCATTCTTTTAGAATTCATAGAATTTTACAGTTTCTTCAGGACGCTTTAGATAAAGGTTTGTCTGCAAGTACTTTGAAGGGACACATCTCTGCTCTTTCTGTTTTATTTCATAGAAAGATTGCTAAACTTCCTGATATTCACTGTTTTGTTCAGACTTTGGTCCGTATCAAGCCTGTTATTAAGTCTATTTCTCCTCCATGGAGTCTTAATTTGGTTTTGAAGGTTTTGCAGGCTCCTCCTTTTGAGCCTATGCGTTCTTTGGATATTAAGCTACTTTCTTGCAAAGTATTGTTAATTTTGGCTATCTCTTCTGTTAGAAGAGTTTCTGAATGGTCTGCTTTCTCTTCTGAGTCTCCTTTTTGATTTTCCATCAGGATAAAGCTGTTTTGTGGACTTCGTTTAAATTTCTTCTTAAGGTTGTGAATTCTAACAACATTAGTAGGGAAATTGTTGTTCCTTCCTTGTGTCCGAATCCTAAGAATTTGCTTGAAAAATCGTTACACTCTTTGGATTTGGTAAGGGCTTTGAAATACTACGTTGAGGCTACTAAAGATTTCAGGAAGACTTCTAGTCTATTTGTTGTCTTTTCCGGTTCTAGGAAAGGTCAGAAAGCCTCTGCCATTTATTTGGCATCTTGGTTAAAGCTTTTGATTCACAAGGCTTATTTGGAGAATTACAGCTTATTCTACTAGATCGGTTGCCACTTCTTGGGCTTTTAAGAATGAAGCTTTAGTTGATCAGATTTGCAAAGCAGCAACTTGGTCTTCTTTGCATGCATTTACTAAATTCTATCATTTCAATGTATTTGCTTCTTCTGAAGCAGTCTTTGGTAGAAAAGTTCTTCAGGCAGCTGTCTCAGTTTGATTCTTCTGTTTGTAAGAAGAACTATGGACTCTTGCTATATACATGAAAGAAAACATAATTTATTTATTTTTCTTTCATAATGGCAAGAGTCCATGAGGTCTACCCTGTTTTTGGTGGTTATATTTTTTTGTATAAAAGCACAATATTATTTTCCAGTTCCTCTTTTTTTGTATACTTTTTTACTCCTTTTTACACCTCACTACTTGGCTATACGTTAAACTGAAGTATGTGTGTGGTGGGAGGTGTATTAATAGGCATTTTGAGGTTTGGGAAACTTTGCCCACTCCTGGTAGGAATGTATATCCCATACGTCACTAGCTCATGGACTCTTGCCATTATGAAAGAAATTAATTTATCAGGTAATTTCTTACATAAATTATGTTTTCTGTAATGTTAGTTTTTTTGTAAGAGTAGTTTTTTTTAGTTTCTGTAAGGGTAGGTTTTTTGTTTTATGTAATGTTAGTGTTTTATATAAATTAGGTTGTTTTTTTTTGTAACATTTTTTTATTTTGAATGTAGTTAATAGGTTAATTAGATACTTTGCATTGTGAGGGGTTGGCAGATCAGGTGTTAATAGGTTATTTAGGTGTTTGCATTGTGGGGCATTGGCGGATTAGGGGTTAATAGGTTTATTAGGTGTTTGGGATGTGGGGGATGGTGGTTTATAGGTTAACTAGTCCTAATGCCCGTGCACACGGGCCATTTTTTGCAGTACAGCGGTTCCACCCCTTGCTCTCTCTCTCTATCCCCCCTCTCTTTTGCTCTCTCTGCCCTGTCTCCTTTGCTCTCTCTCCCCTCTCTCTATTTTGCTCTCTTCTCTCCCCTCTCTTTTGCTCTCTCTCCCCTCTCTTTTGCTCTCTCTCTCCCCCCTCTCTTATGCTCTCTCTCTCTCCCCTCTCATATGCTCTCTCTCTCTCCCCCTCTCTTATGCTCCCTCTCTCCCCCTCTCTTATGCTCCCTCTCTCCCCCTCTATTTTGCTCTCTCTCTCTCCCCCTCTCTTTCCCCCCTCTTTTGCGCTCTCTCTCTCCCCTCTATTTTGTGCTCTCCCCCCTCTCTTTTGCTCTCTCTCCCTTCTCTTTTGCTGGCTCTCTCCCTCTCTTTTGCTCTCTCTATCTCCCCTCTTTTGCTCTCTCTCCCCCCCTCTCTTATGCTCTCTCGCTCCCCCTCTCTTTTGCTCCCTCTCTTCCCCCCTCTCCCCCCTCTCTTTTGCACTCACTCTCTCTCCCTTCTCTTTTGCACTCGTCCCCTTCTCTTTTGCTCTCTCTCCCCCTCTCTTTTGCTCTCTCTCTTCTCCCCTCTCTTCCCCCCTCTCTTTCCCCCCTCTCTTTTCCCCCCTCTCTTTCCGTCCCTCTCTTTCCCCCCCCTCTCTTTTGCGCTCTCCCCCTCTCTTTTGCTGTCTCTCTCCTTCTCTTTTGCTCTCTCTCCACTCTCTTTCCCCACTCTCTCTTGCTCTCTCACTCTCTACCCTCTCTTTTGCACTCTCCCCCTCTCTTTTCCCCCTCTATTCCCCCCTCTCTTTTCCCCCTCTCTTTCCCCCTCTCTTTTCCCCTCTCTCTTTTATGCTCTCCCCCCTCTCTTTTGCTGTCTCTCTCCATCTATTTTGCTCTCTCCCTCTCTTTTGCTCTCTCTATCTCCCCGGTTTTGCTCTCTCTCTCTCCCCTTCCTTTTGCTCTCCCTCCCCCCTCTCTTTTGTGGTCTCTCTCCCTCTCTTGTACTCTCTCTATCCCCCCTCTTTTGCTCTCTCTATCCCCATCTTTTGAGATCTCTCTCTCAAGTCCGCCCGGCCCCGCAGCATCACGCTCTGCCCCTGTCACGACTGGCTCCGCCCCCTGTCATGCCCAGTCGGCCCTAGATGCCACTGCAGGTCAGTCTGTTAAAGGCCAAGTGTGTTTGTCCTCGCGCAGTCTCTACTGCGCACGCATGACAGCTTTGGACAAACACACTTGGTCTTTTATATTATAGGATAGTTTTATTAGGTACTTTGCTATGTGGGGGATGGTGGTTTAGGGGTTAATAACTTTTATTAGACATTGCGATGTGGGGGGTGGCGGTTTAGGGGTTAATAACTTTTATTAGACATTGCGATGTGGGGGGTGACAGTTTAGGGGTTAATAACTTTTATTAGACATTGCGATGTGGGGGGATGGCGGTTTAGGGGTGGATATTGTGCATGTGTTAGGTGTTTGATAATGCTTCCAGGGAGTTACAGTGCTTTTTTACTATGCGCAAGGAAAAAAATATCTCCATTATGCATCCTTGTGCTGCATATGTGACACCGACTGGCAACGCCAGTTAGATGTTAGTTTATGGGAGTAAAATCTGCGCCTGACATGTAAAATATATGGCAGGTATATTGTCTGCTACGCCGGGTATGTGATCGCTCGATTAGACAAAAAATTGCAGACACTGGGTTTTGCGCACGTCGCCAAATATGTGATTGCACCCCTTGTGTTTTTGCAAGCATTTTTAATTCCAATGATTTAACAAGTGAGGAGAAATTGCGATTGTGCCGGAGTACAGATGCCGCTTGCTGAAAAGAAAATAAATTAAAATCATCTGCTTATCAGTCTCCTTTTTGAGCTTTCTTAAGATTTCAAATTTTTACATAGAATTAAAACAAGACTCATTAGTAAATACTTAACTCCCGATCACAAGATTTGCTGAGAGAAATCCCGTTCATAAAGGCGCGAATACTGAACTGTACAGTCCCAGAGATTAAATAAATAAAGAGAGGTTGTAATAGCTTGTTTTGCTAAACGCCATTTCTTGGTGTTGCGGTTGTGATTTCCTATTTCTCGTGTTTCCTTTAGATCTTGTTTGCTGTACAGGATATCACATATCTATATATTAAATACTGTACATATACATGTGTACCGAGGGACTATACAATAGTGCTAAATATAAGTTTAATGAATCTAGACCAAATATTGATCTTGTTATCCCTCTCTCTTTATCCCTCACTGTCTCTGTGACTGTTTCATTATGTATTGCATGTGCCTGATAATAGAATTATTCCAAATTGAATTTAAATCACGATGACATGAAACCCACATTTAAACAACTTTCCAATTTACTTCTATTATTTTTTTTTTCCATTCTCTTGGTATCCTTTGTTGAAAAGCATACATAGGTAGGCTCAGGAGCTGTTGATTGGTGGCTGTACATAGGAAACCACAAAGAATATCAAGAGAATTAAGCAAATTAGAAAATAGAAGTAAATTGGAAAGTTGCTTAAAATTGTATGTTCTATTTGAATCATGAAAGAAAAAATGTGGGTTTCATGTCCCTTTAAATCAGTGTCAGATTTAAATAATGGTTTTCTACACAAAGATTAATTCTTGCTGGTTGTTATAATCTTGCTGATTACAACCAGATAAAGAAAATGACTGATTTGGTTATAGCATTAGAAATACATAATTAATTATTGTGAGGTGAACTATCTCACATTTAATGGGTTAATCATTAATTTCTGCTGTACTTTATAGGAAGGAGAAAAATAATCATTACCTTTAATAACATCAAATTAAATAGTTTTATTTAACCAAAACAATGACAGTATATAGCATATGTATTCTTGTGTTTGCCTAAACATCCATGTTTAACTCAAGTGGATCATGAGGTTAAACAAAATGGGCCATATTACAAGTGTAGCGCTAAATATCGCTTTCATGAAAGTGATATTTGCACTCCACTGAGTAATACCAGAGCACAATGTTTTCAGCAATGCGAATGCGACCTCGCGTCCGCACTACTGGGAAGCATTACGCTCACGAGAGCGCACTTCCATAGGCTCCTATGGGAGCCTCGTTCTGATGCTGTCAGAGGCGGCATGAGAACCTAGCGAAGAAAAGGGGGTAAGTACTAAGTAGCGCTGCAATGGAAGAAAATATAAATATATACACTCACTGGCCACTTTATTAGGTACACCTGTTCAATTGCTTGGTAACACAAATTGCTAATCAGCCAATCACATGGCAGCAACTCAATGCATTTAGGCATGAAGATGACTTGCTGAAGTTCAAACCGAGCATCAGAATGGGGAAGAAACAGGATTTAAGTGACTTTGAACGTGACATGGTTGTTGGTGTTGTTGGTGTCAGACAGGCTGTTCTGAGTATTTCAAAAACTGCTGATCTACTGGGATTTTCACGCACAACCATCTCTAGGGTTTACAGAGAATGGTCTGAAAAAGAGAAAATATCCAGTGAGCTACTTTTGAGTGGACGAAAATGCCTTGTTGATGTCAGAGGAGAATGGGTAGACTGGTTCGAGATGATAGAAAGGCAACAGTAACTCAAATAACCACTCGTTACAACCAAGGTATGCAGAATAACATCTCTAAACGCACAACACGTCGAAACTTGAAGCAGATGGGCTACAGCAGCAGAAGACCACACTGGGCGCCAATCTTGTCAGCTAAGAACAGGAAACTAAAGCTACAATTCACACAGCCTCACCAAAATTGGACAAAAGAAGATTGGAAAAATGTTGTCTGGTCTGAGTACCCATCTTCTAATGGCTACTTCCAACAGGATAATGCACCATGTCACAAAGCTCAAATCATCTCAAACCAGTTTCTTGAACATGAAAATGAGTTCTCTGTACTCCAATAGCCTCCAAAGTCACCAGATCTCAATCCAATAGAGCACCTTTGGGATGTGGTGGAACAGGAGATTTGCATCATTGATGTGCAGCCGACAAATCTGCAGCAACTACGTGATGCTATCATGTCAATATGGACCAAAATCTCTGAGGAATGTTTCCAACACCTTGTTGAATCTATGCCACAAAGAATTAAGGCAGTTCTGAAGGCAAAAGGGGGTCCCACCCGGTACTAGCAAGGTTTACCTAATAAAGTGGCTGGTGAGTGTATGTATATGATTATTTACTTACACCTAGATTTAGAGTTCTGCGTTAGCCTTAAAAAGCAGCGTTAAGGGGTCCTAACGCTGCTTTTTAACGCCCGCTGGTATTACGAGTTTGGCAGGTACAGGTGTACCGCTCCCTTTTTTTCTGCGACTCGAGGCTACCGCAAATCCCTTTACGTCAATTGCGTATCCTATCTTTTTAATGGGATTTGCCTAACGCTGGTATTACGAGTCTTGGAAGAAGTGAGCGGTACAGCCTCTACCTCCAAGACTCCTACCGCATAAAAAAAGTCAGTAGCTAAGTTTTATGGGCTAACGCCGGAACATAAAGCTCTTAACTACAGTGCTACAAAGTACACCAACACCCATAAACTACCTATGAACCCCTAAACCGAGGCCCCCCACATCGCAAACCCTATAATAAAATTATTTTACCCCTAATCTGTCGACTGGACACCGCCGCCACCTACATTATAGCTATGAACCCCTAATCTGCTGTCCCTAACATCGCCGACACCTATATTATATTTATTAACCCCTAATCTGTCCCCCCCAATGTCGCCGCCACCTACCTACACTTATTAACCCCTAATCTGCCGACCGGACATCGCCGCCACTATAATAAATGTATTAACCCCTAAACCGCCGCACTCCCGACTCGCAAACACTATAATAAATTTTATTAACCCCCTAATCTGCCCTCCCTAACATTGCTGCCACCTACCTACAATTATTAACCCCTAATCTGCTGCCCCCAACGTCGCCGCTACTATAATAAAGTTATTAACCCCTAAACCTAAGTCTAACCCTAACACCCCCCTAAGTTAAATATAATTTAAATAAAATGAAATATAATTACTATAATTAAATAAATGAATCCTATTTAAAACTAATTCTATCAGACAATCGGAATTAAGGTAGGAAAAATCTGATTGGTTGATGCTATCAGCCAATCGGATTGAAGTTTAATCCGATTGGCTGATTGGATCAGCCAATAGAATTGACCTCGCATTCTATTGACTGATCCAATCATTCAGTCGTCGGCCGTGGAAAGAAGAGGATGCTCCGCGTCGGATGTCTTGAAGATGGACCCGCTCCGCGCCAGATGGATGACGATAGAAGATGCCGCTTGGATGAAGCCTTCTCCTGGTCCGGATGTCCTCTTCTGCCCCATCGGATGAAGACTTCTGGATGGATCGGATGACCAGTGGTGCCCGGCTGGGTGAACACGGCTCAAGGTAGGGTGATCTTCAATGGGGTGGGTTTTAGAGTAGGGGTGTGTGGGTGGTGGGTTGTAATGTTGGGGGGGTCTTATATTTTTTTTTTTACAGGTAAAAGAGCTGATTACTTTGGGGCAATGCCCCGCAAAAAGCCCTTTTAAGGGCTGGTAAAAGAGCTGATTACTTTTGTAATTTAGTATAGGGTAGGGAATTTTATTATTTTGGGGGGCTTTTTTATTTTATTAGGGGGCTTAGATTAGGTGTAATTAGATTAAAATTCTTGTAATATTTTTTTATTTTTTGAAATTTAGTTGGGTTTTTTGTACTATAGTTTAGTTTATTTAATTGTATTTTAGTTTAGATAATTGTAGGTAATTTATTTAATTAATTTATTGATAGTGTATTGTTAGGTGTAATTGTAACTTAGGTTAGGATTTATTTTACAGGTAATTTTGTAATTATTTTAACTAGGTAGCTATTAAATAGTTAATAACTATTTAATAGCTATTGTACCTAGTTAAAATAAATACAAAGTTGCCTGTAAAATAAATATAAATCATAAAATAGCTATAATGTAATTATTAGTTATATTGTAGCTATATTAGGGTTTATTTTATAGGTAAGTATTTAGTTTTAATTATATTTAATTATAGTAAATTTATTTTGATTTATTTAAATTATATTTAACTTACGTGTTAGGGTTAGACTTAGGTTTAGGGGTTAATAACTTTATTATAGTAGCGGCGACGTTGGGGGCGGCAGATTAGGGGTTAATAATTGTAGTTAGGTGGCGGCGATGTTAGGGAGGGCAGATTAGGGGTTAATAAAATTTATTATAGTGTTTGCGAGGCGGGAGTACGGCGGTTTAGGGGTTAATGCATTTATTATAGTGGTGGCAATGTCCGGTCGGCAGATTAGGGGTTAATAAGTGTAGGTAGGTGGCGGCGACGTTGGGGGGGACAGATTAGGGGTTAATAAATATAATATAGGTGTCTGCGATGTTAGGGACAGCAGATTAGGGGTTCATAGCTATAATGAAGGTGGCGGCGGTGTCCGGAGCGGCAGATTAGGTGTTAATAATATAATGCAGGTGTCAGCGATAGCGGGGGCAGCAGATTAGGTGTTAATAAGTGTAAGGTTAGGGGTGTTTAGACTCGAGGTTCATGTTAGGGTGTTAGGTGTAGACTTAGAAAGTATTTCCCCATAGGAAACAATGGGGCTGCGTTAGGAGCTGAACGCTACTTTTTTGCAGGTGTTAGGTTTTTTTTCAGCCAGCTCAGCCCCATTGTATCCTATGGGGAAATCGTGCATGAGCACGTTTTTCCATCTTACCGCTACCGTAAGCAACGCTGGTATTGAGGGTTGAAGTAGAGCTAAATTTGGCTCAACGCTCACTTTTCTGAGGCTAACGCAGCCATTCAGAAAACTCGTAATACCAGCGTTGGCTTAAGGGAGCGCTGGAAAAAAAAGGAGCGTTAGCCCCGCAAGTTTTTACCGACAAAACTCCAAATCTAGCAGTTATATATTTATGTGTCATTATGATTATATACACATATTAACACATAAATATTTATGTATATAAGCATATACATATATATTTACTGGAAATACACAGTTACCATTGACCGCAATGTAAAGGCACTTTTCAGTGCCGTTTTTTTTCTAACACCCCACTCCCACCAACTTTAAAAATACTGCCTAGTGCACTTATTTTATTAAAAAATTAAATAAATTAGGAGGGGCGGAGCCGATTCCTGAAGCGGCAGGACACATCTCAATGAAGCTCTCGACTATAATATAGTTTCCATAGATACTTCCTCTAAAATATTAAGCCTAGTGTAGTATAATCTGCACATTAGAAAGTTGGAGACTTGTTTGCATCACGAACAGTCTGCGAGAGTGGAAAGACTGATTACGACCCTGGCCTATGCTCTTTAGGAGCACCACACGAAACCATTACTCAGGCCTATATGCTATATCTAGTGCAACTCCACATGGTTAAGGCTGCCGCACACAATTCCCCCCTCCCCCAGTTACCTGGGTCACGAAGTACAGAGATACTTCCATGCTCAATACCTACAGATCTACAGTAACACTATATTTGACCATTATGGATACTATTATCCTATTGAAAGACATAGATAACCTTCTTGCTAACTTCCAAGAGTCCTTTACAGAATCTCTACGCTCAGCGTTTTACCACCATACCTCTACTTCACTTACTGAAGCCCTCTGGATTTCTTCTGTCAGCAAACGAGATGTCAACGGTGGTGCCCTGGGGCCCCGGCACCCACCGCCTAACATACCCTTAGATGCTCGACCATGGAGAGAGAGGACACCAACCCGATGCAGTCCAGATGGGAATGTTTTCACATCCAATTCTGAAGCCAGCTATAGGAAAGTAATATCTGATATTTATGAAGCAGACGCGCTGGCTGCTGAAATGACTACAAACGCAACTCACAAGCTGGCTAAACCATCTATGAATCTGGAAGTCATCCTGATACCATCACTGCTATGTGGCTCACCCGACAGGGCCAAATCCTTAAGTACTGACCTGTCATTAAGTTCGGATCTGCATCAAAATAAGTTGAAATACTATGTACAGCTCAAAGTTGGAATTTATATATGGCCCCTGAGACTTACAAGTACAAGATCTAGCATTCGAGCTGTTGTTAAAATGAAACTGTTTTTTGATCCGGGGGGGCTTTACACCCTGTTAACTAATCCTTGTGTTAATATCGCTGCCGGATTACTGCTGTCCTAATGAAAACATACACGTTTATGCTCATTGCATATGGTAGTTTGTCAGAGTTGGTGACTTCTTTATATGGACTTTAATAGCTCTAAACTCTAATTGGTAGTGGTTTACATGCTATATAAATACACACTATACGGCTTCTGAACTTTTCAGCCTGCCAACATGTATCACAGCTCTGATGGCAGCAAATGAAAATGATCTGAATGGCGAGTTAGCTTCTTGGAGCATTGGGGATTAAAGGGACAGTCTACACCAGAATTGTTATTGTTTTAATAGATAGATAATCCCTTTATTACCCATTCCCCAGTTTTGCATAACCAACACAGTTATATTAATATACTTTTAACCTCTGTGATTATCTTCTTTCTAAGCCTCTGCAAACTGCCCCTTTATTTCAGTTCTTTTGACAGACTTGCAGTTTAGCCAATCAGTGCCTGCTCCCAGATAACTTCACGTGGATGAGCACAGTGTTATCTATATGAAACACGTGAACTAACACCCTCTAGTGGTGAAAAACTGTTAAAATGCATTCTGAAAAGAGGTGGCCTTCAAGGTCTAAGAAATTTGCATTTGAACCTCCTAGGTTAAGCTTTCAACTAAGAATACCAAGAGAACAAAGCAAAATTGGTGATAAAAGTAAATTGGAAAATTGTTTAAAATTACATGCCCTATCTGAATCATGAAAGTTCATTTTGGACTAGACTGTCCCTTTAAGCATTCTGTTTATGTTAATATAGCTATGCTTTAATGTTGATAATGCACCTAAGACTGGTTAGTCATATTTTGCTTTGTTTCTCTATTGTATTCATCACTAATCACTTGTAATGTATATATGTTAACATCATATCACAGTTGGAGTTATGTTTCTGAGTAAACAGAAGGTACAGTCTTCCACTCCCACCATTCTAGCGCTTACAACTTTTGCTTAAATTTAATAAGAATAGTGAACAGACCATAACCATCTACACGACAGGTGTCCGGTTATCTGCCCTATACTCTATGTCTAAGATGGTACATAAATTTAACGATAAGTCTGGTCTATCCCCTCTGGGCTGACGGCCGAAGCCGCGGGGGAAGCTGACTCTATACACCAAGACTCCTTAGAGCCATTACATAGTAGAGGTTAGAGATTAATGTCTCCTAGTGATGAGTATACCTTGGATAATTAACAACAGATTCCCTGGACCCAGAATAAGCTTGTCATAACATTATTGGAGGAGACGACTATCTATTCTGTACCTATATCTATACAGCTTCTTACACCTTAATTACATTACTATCGCCAACTATATATGATTTAATAAGCGTTTTCTCCATATATATATAGAAGTGTATATGCATGTTTCAAAATATACCCTAAGTCACAATACAGTTTGGATGTTTATTCTGTTATTGTATACACCTCTTTGATAATTAACTGTTACCTTTGTAGTATTGAGTATTTCCTAGTCCCTCTAGGACTTAACCTTTTAATATCCCTATACAGTGATGCCAAACGACCAATAAGGACCCACGAGTGGTCTGACCTGTTTTTTAAGGGACTAAAAAGAGGATTTTATTTGTTTTCTAGTATACACTTGGCTCACCTTGTAACTTGGACATTTGTAACGTAATTGTCTGATTGTTTGCCTATATATGTTCATGTATATCCTCAAATAAAAAAAATAATTAAATAATAAAATACACTACACATTATTTGGGGGCCATTTGGGGCACATCTATAAAATTCTATAGTTAATTTTATAAGCGCTAATTACTACCGCAAGCTCACAATAGCAATAACCAGCCACTTGTAATGGCTGCTTAACTATTGTGCGCCCGCAAACGGGCAAATTTGCCATTTGCAGGTGTACGATAATTTAGCACTCCACTTGTAATCTAGCCCAATATCTGTAAAAATATAAAAAAACAACAAAGAACAACTTAGAATGACTCCATCATCCAGGCCCTCATGAAAAACTTAAAGGGACAGTCAACACCAGAATTTTTGTTGTTTAAAAAGGTAGATAATCCCTTTATTACCCATTACCCAGTTTTGCATAACCAACACAGTTATAACAATACAATTGCCCCCTTATTTCAGTTATTTTGACAGACTTGCATTTTAGCCAATCAGTGCTCACTCCTAGGAGCTTCACGTGCGTGAGCTCAATGTTATCTATATGAAACACATGAACTAACACTCTCTAGTGGTGAAAAACTGTCAAAATGCTTTCAGATTAGAAGCGGCCTTCAAGGGCTTAGAAATTAGCATATGAACCTCCTAGGTTTAGCTTTCAACTAAGAATACCAAGAGAACAAAGCAAAATTGGTGATAAAAGTAAATTGGAAAGTTGTTTAAAATTACATGCCCTATTTAAATCATGAAAGTTTTTTGGGACTTGACTGTCACTTTAAAATATTGTGCTCTGCAGCTCACTCATCTTTATTTTCTTGTTTGTTCATAATCTGGAAGAGAAAAACAAGCTTTCCTGCTTTAGCAGGTCCCAAATGATTTCTCAATTTAGAATTAATGAGTCCAAAGTAAGAGAATAATCTTTCTACGCAAGCAGAAGAAGCTACTGCTGTTAAAAGTCAAACCATTAATAACAGTCTTCAAATCCAAGTGCTTAATGGACTTCCCCCAGATCACTGGTGAGACTTTAACACATCATCAGCAAACTTTCTAGACTAAGCTTTGAAGTTAATCATAGATGGCATTACAGGTGGATGATTGCTGGATACCCAGCTAACTCCTCTTTATCAGCACTTATTGTTAAAGGGACAGTGTACACCAATTGTCATATAACTGCATGTAATAGACACTACTATAAAGAAGATTATGCAGATACTGATCTAAAAATCTAGTATAAAACCTTTTAAAAACTTACTTAGAAGCTTCCAGTTTAGCACTGTTGATGAGGCTAGGCTGAGACACTCAGTGAAAGGGGCTGAGAAAACAGGGAGAGCAGACCCCCCCCCCCCCTTCCATGCATATGAAACAAAAGACAGATTACAGACTCCTGCTTGCTTCTGTTTATGTAAATGTGTGTATACATCTGACACTGAGGGGCTTGGTTAGAAGAAAATCAGCACAATGTTATTTAAATTAAACAAAACTATACATTGTTACAAAAACACTCCCAGATGGGCTAAATAGATGGATCATCTACAAAACATTTATGCAAAGAAAAATCTAGTTCACAATATCCCTTTAATATCCAGTACCAGAGTCAAACCATATTTGCAACACAATGAGCTGGACACCGTGTATTGGCTAGTTCTGTTTTCAAATTCTCACTCCGTTCTTTCCAAATTTCAACAGCATCGGCAAGAAAAGAGCTATTTTCCTGTATTTTGTTTAAAGCTTCAGAAATGGGTTTTAGTATGCTCAGCATATTTTCAACATTTCTTTTTAGTGCCCTCTATTTTAAAGAGATATGAAACCCAGTTTTTTTTTCTTTCATGATTCAGATAGAGCATGCAATTTTAAGCAACTTTCCAATTTACTCATATTATCAATTTTCTTCATTCTCTTAGTATCTTTATTTGATTTTTTGGTTCAGCACCTGGGTAGCTAAATGTAGCCCTCAATCAGAAAGCGCAGCCCAGGTGTTGAAACAAAAATGAACCAGCTCATATCTGAATCATGAAAGTTAAATTTTGACTAGACTATTCCTTTAAGTGCAGGTAAAAATGATTTATTTTAGACAAAGACCGCTGCTCCATAACCCTGTCCGCCTGCTCTGATGAGGCGGACAGGAATAGCTGGAATTCAGCCCGATCGAGTACGATCGGGTTGATTGACACCCCCTGCTGGCGGCTGATTGGCCGCGAGTCTGCAGGGGGCGGCGTTGCACCAGCAGCTCTTGTGAGCTGATGGTGCAATGCTGAATATGGAGAGCGTATTGCTGTCCGCATTCAGCGATGTCTGTCGGACCTGATCCGCACTGTCGGATCAGGTCCGACAGACATTTGTTAAATAGGCCTCAAAGTATATACATGTATTTATTCTCATGTCATATCAACAAGAAAGATCTGACGCGTTTCCTGTGTCACCAGGCACACTCTCTCAGAGATACTGACTAACATCAAAGGCTAATTTATAAAGGAAAAAGGTTTAGCATTCAACCAATCAGCATTAGGTTGATAAATAGTATATAAGGTTTACCTCGTTCCTTAACCTTTTAGAGTAAGCTATTACAATAGTCCCAGTAACTCATCTATAACATTATATACATGAAAAAATAAAACTTGAATAATTACAAAATTATCTTTTGATACATATATACAAAAGATGAGGATTGTGGAAAAATTATTTTATTTTAAAATCCCATAATTATTAGAAAAGATATGATGTGGAGCAAAAAAAAACACCTCTCTATAAGTCGGCCCCTGTAATGTCAAAATGTATAAATCCTTCAATGCTTACTTGATCACATATAAAGGGGAAAATAAACCAACAACAAAACCAAAACTAGATAAAAGCACATCCTCAAAAAAAAAAAACAAATCCACATCATATCTTTGCTTAATGCTAACAGGGTGATGAGTCTTCAAAGTAAATATCCAGAAGACCTCCCAGCTAAAAAAAATGCTCAGTTCTATCACATCCTACGAGGTGGTAAGCAATGTGTTCTATCCCCATGAAGGAAAAATAGATTAAGCCTTGTGCATACTGATGGAAATGTTTGGCTAGGAGGGTCCTAGAATCAGGGTCTTCTATTGCCAATAAGTGCTCCATGATTTTATTTTTAAGGCTCTAGTCATCCCCCCTACATATTGGAACAAACACAATTTACATGTAATTAAATAAATGTTATGATTGGTATTGCAAGTGACCCTAGTATTTACAGTTGAGGATAAACCTGTGTTTGTTTTTGAATTCTAACTCCCAGCGCTACGGAATTTGGCGGCGCTATACAAATAAATGATAATAATAATAATAATAATAACTCAGTTCTTTCAAAATTTCAACAGCATCAGCAATAAAACAGCTATTTTCTGTATTTTGACATGGGTTTTAGGATGCTCAGCATATTTTCTTTTCAGCCCAATGTTGAGGATTTTGGCTGTGACAATGCCATCTATTTTATCTGGATTTTGTTCACAAACTGTAATCAGAATAGGCCAGTTCTTGATATACTGCTCAAAACAGTTTACCACATAGTTCCATATTATGGGAGCGTTAGCTGGTTCCACCCAATCTTATAAGAGCTGCTGCAAAATGATTATTACAGAATTATTTCAATAACAATGGAACACTGAAGTCATTGGCTTGGAGGGGCTTAAAATGAGCACTTCTGCAACCATATGTTATTAGCTTTGTATTCTCTTCATGCTCTTCTAAGTTTCATTAGCAGCATTGTCTGTGACCAAACTGCACACTAGAATTTTTGTTCACATTCTATTATAGCTTTTGTTGCTACTACTTCTACTGTGTGTTCACTTCCTGACGTATTAATTGTTTCTGCTAGGAAGATCTTCCCTTCTTCTGTTGCTACACAAGCACATACAATAGGATCATTGTGGACTTTATTTCACCCATCAAGACTTAGCATAACAATTTTACCCTCTAAAATTGTTGCACATTGGTCAATGTCTCTATCATACACCTTATACAGTAGTTTCCCTGCAACATCTGCTCAGCTAGGGGGATTGTATCCTGGTCTCCATGACTGATCTTATTAATGTGCCTTTATAAGCAGATAATAAGAGTTTGTTGCATAAACAAACAATAATTTTTTCATCAATTAACTTTTTCTAATCTGCTAGTTTTTATCACAAACTTATATATATATGGTGGTGCCTGGATGATCAGATGCTCTCTTTCTTGTAGGTGATATATTGTGTGTACGTCTATATAATGTCACCGAAACTCTATCCTGGCCAGATAGCTCTGAAAATGCAGAACAGGAAGATGAAGATCTCAAAGGTGCATAGTTTCCAGAATTAAAAATTAAGTTGATGATGGATTCCCCTGAACCAGGGAGATCAAGCTCATTTTTAGGTGGGGGGGGGGGGGGGGGGTAGGGCACTGGCTAAATGTTCTTATCCTATGGGGGCGACTTGCACAAAGTGAGTGCTCTGGAACTGGATATTCTAGTAACTGGAAGTGGCATTTACCCAAGTAGTAGTGCATGGTGGGAGTTGTAGTCCACATACACTGTGTATTTTTATCTTGTGAGTGTGAAGTGAAGTGATTATTCTGGAACTGAATAAAAAGTGACATTAAGCAGTACATAATGTACTACACTGGAGTCTACACTGGACTATGCATGCTTGTCTTTACATTTATCTTGTAAGTGTCTATATAGAACATCAACTTGTTACTACACCTCTGAGAACCCTAAAAAAATTGATGGGGTCAAATTAATATCTTACAGAATAAACAAGAGAGGGTTAGATTAAACTATCTTGAGGGCCTCAGGGCCGGTACTTTGAGATCACTGCCTTAAACAAATGACAGAAGCAAATGCGCTTACAATAACAAATATATGTTTGCTCAAACATGACAATACCTCAAGGCAGTCTTTAAAGGGACACTGAACCCAATTTTTTTCTTTCATGATTCAGATAGAACATGCAATTTTAAGCAACTTTCTAATTTACTCCTATTATCAATATTTCTACGTTCTCTTGCTATCTATATTTAAAAAAAGGCATCTAAGCTTTTTTTTTTGGTTTAGAACTCTGGACAGCAGTTTTTTATTGGTGGATGAATTTATCCACCAATCAGCAAGAACAACCCAGGTTGTTCACCAAAAATGGGCCGGCATCTAAACTTACATTCTTGCAGTTCAAATAAAGATACCAAGAGAATGAAGAAAATTTGATAATAGGAGTAAATGAGAAAGTTGCTTAAAATGTCATGCTCTATCTGAATCACAAAAGAAAAAATTTGGGTTCAGTGTCCCTTAAAGAAATATCATGAAATCAAAATATTTACCAACCTGAGGATCTCTTTCTTTTGTCTACTTCATCACAGCACATGTTGTTGTCTCATCCGGGCCTGGCATTTCTTTGTTGCACTGTTTGCATTTTGTACACATGCCTCACCCACTAATAGGTAGAGAACTTTGTTAGAATATTCCCAAACTGGCTCTCTTTTACAGCTTGCTGCCAATATAAGTTTTCTCCTCAAGGGAGTGAACAATATGATCAACCAATACACAAATATTTTATAAGACCTGTGGAGAATTCTGATCAAGAGGTTTCACTTTCATTTTTACTGCCTCCCCCCTCCTCCTTGTGAGGAGCTGTTCCACACTAAACAATCTTATAAGTTAAACTTCTTGAAACATAGCTTTTTAGTGGTAAAGCTTGATTCTGTGTACATACAGATTTGCAGATTAAGGGGCATATTTATCAAGCTCCGTATGGAGCCTGAAGCCCCGTGTTTATGGCGAGCGGACAGACATAGCCTAAAATCAACCCGATCCAATACGATTGGGGTTGATTGACACCCCCTGCAGGGGGCAGCGTTGCGCCAGCAGTTCACAAGAACTGCTGGTGCAATGATAAATGCCGACAGCGTATGCTGTCGGCATTTATCGATGTGCGGCGGACATGATCCGCTATATCGGATCATGTCCACTCGCACATTAATAAATAGGCCCCTAATTATTAATGATATAAACGTCTTTTTCTAAAATGTTTGCAGGTTTATTTTAGAACAATTTTGCTGTGAAGACGAGGCCAGATACAAATGAAAAACGAATCCTTATTTATTAATGAATAACCTTTGTACTATAATGTATCTTAAATAGAAAGCCCCATCTTTAGATAGATTTCTCCTCAAAAGGCTTTTTATTTTTTAAAAAAAACTACTTAAATAAAAAAAAAAAAGTCTGATTTTTTTTTTTTTTTTTTTTTTAAATAATTTGTTTTATCCACCCTGCTTGGAATACACACAAATATGTTGAAAAGGCTATTTTTGCACTTTACCAACATCCCTTGTGTGTTGAATTTGATACGTCCATATTGTTTCTAGAATAAAGTGCAAACCCTATGGTTGGGAGGATTATGATCACCATTGATGTACATGCATTGTATGTGCAATTTTAACGTGATCTGCTTGGATTTAATCTGAATGGGAATTGTGGTAACACTTGGATTGCGATCACTCATGGATCAGGAGCTGAAGAACCTCAATATATGGCAGAGTCTGAAACAATAATTGTAGCAATGTTATACATAAAGTACTAAAGACACATGCACGCTCCTTAGCCTACCTCGGTATGCTCTCATAAAAAGGTGCTGCGTTTCAACAAAGGAGACAGAGAACATGGTGTATTTGCTAATAGAAGATATTTGGAAAGGTTTTTAAACATTTTATGCTGTCTCTGAATTATTAAACTTTTATTTTGACTTCCATGTGCTTTAGTAAACTAATTGTTCATTAAAGGGATAGAAATGTAGAAATATAGAAATGTGCCATTCAATTTTAAATAAAACCATTAACAAAAATGCTTCTAGTAAAAGTTATTATTTTTTTTTTTTTTAGTGGCATACGCACATATGCTGTGTGTGCCTTGTGCACCGACACCTCGCCTTCTCAGAGAGTCAGCAGTGGCTTTGTATGACACAAATTAAGTCTTTACAGGCACAATGCACAGCACTGCCAGTTCTCGGAACTTAAATATTGGTGCACAGGCCTTCATAGCATATGCGAGTATGCCACTGAGAATAAGTCATTTTTAATGCACCGTGCACGTTTCAATTTTGACCTTTCTATCCCTTTAATGAACAGAAATAAAGCACCGTGTTAGGTTACACAATAATCTATTGCTTTGTGATACCCCTGTTCTGTCTTCAGGAGCTGAAGCTGCGAGATGAGGAATGTGAGCGATTGTCTAAAGTCAGAGAGCAGCTGGAGCAGGAATTGGAGGAGCTGACGGCCAGTCTGTTTGAGGTATGATAAGCCGCAGTCAGTGTAGTGTCTGCAGATTCCCCTTGTGCTTCTGTCTCCCTTAGGGCAATGTCACCCCCTTGTCCCCTGTGCATTAGTAGCAGGTAGCTGGCATAGATAAAATATCTCTGGGCTTAACTGTATAAATGGGGGAGAGTTCCTGGTGCTGTAACATTAGGTTGTCCATTTTGATGGGTTTAGACTGTTAAAGGATGGTAATTTGCTTTGTTTTGCAGTCATGGGACACACCCCTTCATTAAGATTCCTGGGTATATTTATCTAATTTTCTGTGCGACAGATGTAAATCAGCTTTAGCACATATCAAGCAACCACTGTGCAGCATGTAGCAGGGTCAGTGTATTAAGTTCTCTGGCACCACAGGAAAAATTACAATTTTCAGACATAAATTAGAGGAGACACAGGTAAAGTAAATAATTAGAGTTTGCTGCAAAAGTTGTTTCGTTGTGCATAATTAAATCATTTATGGGGAATTAAATGCTGAGTTAAAGGGATATAAAACCCAACATCTTTCTTTCATGATTCAGAAAGAGCATACAACTTTATAAGACTTTACAGTTTACTTTTGTTATTAAATTTGCTTTGTTCTCTTAGTATCCTTAGCTGAAAATCATATCTAGGTAGGCTCAGGAGCAGCAATGCAAGGCTAGGAGCTACCTTCTGATTGGTGGCTGCACGTGTATGCCTCTTGTAATTGGCTCACCTGATGTGTACAGCTGGCTTGCATTGCTGCTCCTTCAACAAAGGATACCAAGAGAATTAATACAATTTGATAATAGAAGTAAATTGGAAAGTAATTAAAAATCACATACTCTGACTGAATCCTGAAAGAAAAAATATGGTTTTCATGTCCCTTTAAAGAAATAAAGTATAGAGAGCAGCAGGAGTTGCCATTACCAACCAATATGTCTATAAATATGAGTTGTGGACAAACAGGCACTTTATGTTACTTCCAAAATCGTTTTGTGTAAGTAATATCTTATTGTATTTAATTTCTGTACAGTATAGCCTTTTTATTAGGGGAATGTTTCTTTAAATTGATATAAAACACCTTGAGATTGTAATATAAAATGTTTAAAGGGACACTGTACCCAAATGTTTTCTTTCATGATTCAGATAGAGCATGCATTTTTAAGCAACTTTCTAATTTACTTCTATTATCAATTTTTCTTCGTTCTCTTGCTATCTTTATTTGAAAAAGAAGGAATCTATGCTAAGGAGCCAGCAAATTGTTGGTTCAGAACCATGGACAGCAATTTTTTATTGGTGCTGTCCAATCAGCAAGGACAACCCAGGTTCACCAAAAATGGGCCGGCATCTAAACTTACATTCTTGCTTTTCAAATAAACATACCAAGAGAATGAAGAAATTTTGATAATAGGAGTAAATTAGAAAGTTGCTTAAAATTGCATGCTCTATCTGAATCACAGAAGAAATAATTTGGCTTTAGTGTCCCTTTAATCATTATTACACATCCATATTTTATTTTCTGCCATTTTCATGTTATTTTAAAGGGATGTGAAACCCACTATTTTTCTTTCATGATTCAGAGCAGCAATTTTAAACAACTTTATAATTTACTTCTATTATCAAAAAAAAATTGTTCTCATGGTATCGTTTGTTAAAAAGCAGGGACATAAGCTCAGGAGAGTACACATGTTTAGAATACTATGGGGCCTATTTAACAAATGTCTGTCCAACATGATCCAATCAGCGGATCAGGTCTGACAGACATCGCTGAATGCGGAGAGCAATACGCTCTCCGCATTCAGCATTGCACCAGCAGCTCTTGTGAACTGCTGGTGCAACGTCGCCCCCTGCAGATTTGCGCCCAATCGGCCGCTAGCAGGGGGTGTCAATCAGCCCGATCGTATTTGATCGGGTTGATTTAACGCAATCTCTGTCTGCCTCCTCAGAGCAGGCGGACAGGTTATGGAGCAGCGGTCTTTAGACCGCTTCTTCATAACTGGTGTTTCTGGCGAGTCTGAAGACTCGCCAGAAACACGGCCCTTCAAGCTCCATACGGAGCTTGATAAATTGGCCCCTAGATGGCAGCAGTTTGCCCATTTGCAAGAGCACTAGATGGTGGCACCATTTCCTGTCATGTAGTTCTCCAGATGCTACCTAGGTATCTCTTCAACAAGGAATAACATGGGAAAGAAGCAAATTCGATAATAAAATAGAAACCTTTTTATTGTATGTTCTGTCTGAATTACAGAAGGACAATTTTGGGTTTCATATCCCTTTTGACTCTGAAAATTGTGGGTTTTTTCAGTTTTGAGAATTCAAAATTTGGACTTTATAAGCCAATCTGTTGCTAATTGGCCTCGGCAAAAGTAATAAGGTAAGATACTGAAAGAGTTTTGCTAACATAATGGCAGTGGCTAGACATCTCTACTCCAGCTTTTCTAATAAAGCAAATGGTCGGGTAGTCTAGGAATTGGAAAACAATTGCAGCAAGCCAAGTGTTACTGTACTCTTAAATTAAACACACTCAGCTGTCATGGTAACTTGTTGCCAGCCACATAAAGGTTTTTTAATCACAAGCTGTTTTATACCCCTTTAATGCAGCTGTGTAGTCTAGCTATAGAAACAGGAAACCCCCAGATTTGCCACTGCTCAGGGGATGTTGTCATAGAGACAGGGAAACCAGATGTGCAACTAACTCTGGGGTTTGTCACTACAGGAGGCGCACAAGATGGTGCGAGACGCCAATACCAAGAAGGCTGCGTCCGAAAAACAGCTCCAGGAAGCCCATGGGAAGGTAACGTAATGGTGTATTTCATTTACCAATATTGGGCCAGATTACAAGTGGAGCACTAACGCTTGTGTGCGAGTGATATGGGTTTTATCGTGGGTGTTTGCGCTCATCGGGTTTACCGCTGGTATTTTGAGCTGAAAGTAAACATGATCGCTTGAGCGCAATTGCGATTTACACTAGAATGATTACCGCGCCCTCAGAGCTCTGGTTAACTGTTTTGCAAAACATCAAATAAAAATTCTTCAAAAAAATATATTGCACACAAAAGTCATAAGTAGTGATGTCGCGAACATAAAAATTTGGGTTCGCGAATGGCGAACGCGAACTTCCGCAAAAGTTCGCGAACGGGCGAACCTGGCGAACAGCCATAGACTTCAATAGGCAGGTGAATTTTAAAACACACAGGGACTCTTTCTGGCCACAATAGTGATGGAAAAGTTGTTTCAAGGGGACTAACAGATGGACTGTGGCATGCCGGAGGGGGATCCATGACAAAACTCCCATGGAAAATTACATAGTTGATGCAGAGTCTGGTTTTAATCCATAAAGGGCATAAATCACCTAACATAAAAAATATGAGGAAAAAATGGAAAAAAACACACTTTTTCTAACTTTGACCCCCAAAATCTGTTACACATCTACAACCACCAAAAAACAACCATGCTAAATAGTTTCTAATTTTTGTCCTGAGTTTAGAAATACCCAATGTTAACATGTTCTTTGCTTTTTTTGCAAGTTATAGGGAAATAAATACAAGAAGCACTTTGCTATTTCAAAACCACTTTTTTTCAAAATGAGCGCTAGTTACATTGGAACCCTGATATCTGTCAGGAATACCTGAATATCCCTTGACATGTCTATATTTTTTTAGAAGACATCCCAAAGTATTGATCTAGGCCCATATTGGTATATTTCATGCCACTATTTCACCGCCAAATGCGATCAAATAAAAAAAAATTGTTCACTTTTTTTTTACAAACTTTAGGTTTCTCACAGAAATTATTTACAAACAACTTATGCAATTATGGCATACATGGTTGTAAATGCTTCTCTGGGATCCCCTTTGTTCAGAAATAGCAGACTTATATGGCTTTGGCGTTGCTTTTTGGTAATTAGAAGGCTGCTAAATGCCACTGCGCACCACACATGTTTTATGCCCAGCAGTGAAGGGGTTAATTAGGGATACTAATGTGATTTCTGTAAAAGAAAAAACTGAGGGGACGCGCTAATGAAAAAAAAAGTGAAAGTGTAAGAATCGTGGTGTGTCTGCTTGGATAAAGGATGTTGTGCAAACAAAGAAAAGAAATTGGATGAAAAACGAAATGGCAATTTGTTTCAGTGTGTGGTAATTCTAACCACTGTAATGTGTTCAAGGCAAGATAAAATATTGCTTTAAAATATCATAAGCATATACCAAAGCAGGTGTACAATTTAACAATATATAAATATAGGAATGAAACTCCCAGTGTCCAATATAATTATAAAGTCCAAGTCCTAAAAAAAGAGTGAGAACAAACAAAAGCCAGTCCAATTCAAAGTAAAAGGATATGGTGGCAATCAATAGTTCATAACACAAAGGCTTGCTCCGCTTGTGTCCACGGTGTGATGGATCAATAAATCTGTGAGGATACAAAAGCAACAACAGGCGCCAACATAGTGTGAATCAGTTAACAACAACTGAGAAATAAAGTATAGGAAATATACTCACAAGTGGAGTGGCACCTTGAACCAACAAGGTGCGTGCAGGCAGGCTGACATTCAGAACCAGCAGTCACCCGGGAAACCTATGGATTAGTGAAGACAGGTGTAGCTTGCGTCAGCTGTAAATCGTTTGGGAAGCCGGAACACCAGTGGAGAGGTGCAAAGATAAAATATTGCTTTAAAATATCATAAGCATATACCAAAGCAGGTGTACAATTTAACAATATATAAATATAGGAATGAAACTCCCAGTGTCCAATATAATTATAAAGTCCAAGTCCTAAAAAAAGAGTGAGAACAAACAAAAGCCAGTCCAATTCAAAGTAAAAGGATATGGTGGCAATCAATAGTTCATAACACAAAGGCTTGCTCCGCTTGTGTCCACGGTGTGATGGATCAATAAATCTGTGAGGATACAAAAGCAACAACGGGTGCCAACATAGTGTGAATCAGTTAACAACAACTGAGAAATAAAGTATAGGAAATATACTCACAAGTGGAGTGGCACCTTGAACCAACAAGGTGCGTGCAGGCAGGCTGACATTCAGAACCAGCAGTCACCCGGGAAACCTATGGATTAGTGAAGACAGGTGTAGCTTGCGTCAGCTGTAAATCGTTTGGGAAGCCGGAACACCAGTGGAGAGGTGCAAACAGCTGTGAATACTTTCCCCAAGCAATAATGTTTGTACAGTCAGATTCGAACCCAAATGAACAGATGATGGTCCAAATAAGGAAAAATGTTTTGAATCCAGCAAGAGAAATGAGCATGTAAACAACAGTATAAAATAGCAATGAAACCGGGTCTGTATAAAAACAGAGTGCTTTATTTGCAAATTAGGGAGCATGTAGGGAGCTTGTAGAGTTAATTTCTTTCATGTAATTGACAAGAGTCCATGAGCTAGTGACATATGGGATATACAATCCTACCAGGAGGGGCAAATTTTCCCAAACCTCAAAATGCCTATAAATACACCCCTCACCACACCCACAATTCAGTTTTACAAACTTTGCCTCCAATGGAGGTGGTGAAGTAAGTTTGTGCTAAGATTTCTACGTTTATATACGCTTCTCAGCATTGTTGAAGCCCGATTCCTCTCAGAGTACAGCAAATGTCAGAGGGACGTGGAGAGTATCACCTATTGAATACGATGATTTCTCTAACGAGAGTCTTTTTCATGGGTTCTCTGTTATCGGTTGTAGAGATTCATCTCCTACCTCCCTTTTCAGATCGACGATATACTCTCAATTTACCATTACCTCTAATGATAACTGTTTTAGTACTGGTTTGGCAATCTGCTATATGTGGATGGGTGTCTTTTGGTAAGTATGTTTTTTATTACTTAAGACACCTCAGCTATGGTTTGGCACTTTATGCATTTATATAAAGTTCCAAATATATGTATTGTACTTATATTTGCCATGAGTCAGGTTCATGTATTTCCTTCAGCAGACTGTCAGTTTCATATTTGGGGAATTTAAACATTTTAAGAAATTTATTTCTTACCTGGGGTTTAGTCTTTTTTTCAATTGACTACTTTCTTGCTATTGCGGGTATTAGGCCCGCGGGTGCGTCAAATGCTAAACTTTATTGCGTCATTCTTGGCGCAAATTTTTTTTTGGCGCGGAAAAAGACGTTTATGACGCAACTTCGTCTTTTCCGGCGTCATACGTGACACCCAGACCTTTCACACGGCGGCGTCATTAGTGACAGGAGTGTGTCATTTCCGGTTATTTTTGGCGCCAAAAAAGTTTACGTTACGTTTTTGCATTATTTTAATACCCCATTGATGTTTGCCTCTTGCTTTTTTCTCTATCAGAGGCCTATGCTTTTGCATTTTTTCCCATTCCTGAAACTGTCATATAAGGAAATAGATAATTTTGCTTTGTATGTTGTTTTTCTCTTACATTGTGCAAGATGTCCCAATCTGATCCTGCCTCAGAAGTTTCTGCTGGAACATTGCTGCCTGACATCGGTTCTACCAAAGCTAAGTGCATTTGTTGTAAAAGTGTAGAAATTATTCCACCAAATGTCATTTGTAATAGTTGTCATGATAAACTTTTACATGCAGATAGTGTTTCCATCACATCAGTAATAGTACATTGCCAGTTGCAGTTCCTTCAACTTCTAATGTACATTATATACCTGTAAATTTTAAAGAATTTGTATCTGATTCTATTCTGAAGGCTTTGTCTGCATTTCCACCTTCTAATAAACGTAAAAGGTCTTTTAAAACCTCTCATTTAGCTGATGAAATTTCAAATGACCAGCAACATAATAATTTACCAATAAATATTTTAGAACTCAATTCTCAGGGCTCTTCAGTCTTGGCCTCTGCTAAAGAGAGAACCGTTCATTTGTTTTCAGGCAGACAATATCACAACTGTGGCTTATGTCAATCATCAGGGAGGGACTCACAGTCCCCAAGCTATGAAAGAAGTATCTCGGATACTTGCTTGGGCGGAATCCAGCTGCTGTCTAATCTCTGCGGTGCATATCCCAGGTTTAGACAATTGGGAGGCGGATTATCTCAGCCGCCAGACTTTACATCCAGGGGAGTGGTCTCTCCATCCAGATGTGTTTTCTCAGATTGTTCAGATGTGGGGTCTTCCAGAGATAGATCTCATGGCCTCTCATCTAAACAAGAAACTTCCCAGATACCTGTCCAGGTCCAGGGATGTTCAGGCGGAAGCAGTGGATGCACTGACACTTCCTTGGTGTTATCATCCTGCTTACATCTTCCCGCCTCTAGTTCTCCTTCCAAGAGTGATCTCCAAAATCATCATGGAACAGTCTTTTGT